>NC_079397.1:3355917-3425917 GCF_029220125.1 Pseudoliparis swirei
TCGAACATTAATGTTCACCACAAGATGAAAGACTCTTATTTTGAAGTTTCATACTTTTCTTTTGTCATTCAATGACAGAAAAATAACAATTTCTGGTCATTTTTAAAGTAAAAATGCAAAATATTCTTGTTCTAGTATCTCAAATCAAGTGTCAGCTTGTGCTACTTAACTTTATTTTGACTTTACTTAAGTTTAAAAAAACACATGTATATATGTGCCCATTGGTTGCATTTCATTTCTATTCATTTGTGTAAAAAAGCCAAATATGTTTCCAGCTTCTCAAATGTTAAGAGGTGCTTTTTTATTGATCAAATATAAAGTGAACCCAATAGTTTGATGACATCATGTTGGACTCTGTGAACTTTGATGGATGTTTTTCTCAATTTATTTGATATTTGTATTGATTAAATGAAAGTCGATAAATGGGAAACAATCATTCTGTTCTGCTCTATCGTCCAAGACTCAACTAAGCTCAGATGGGCTTTTATTCTGAAATCACATATATTACCATCCCCAGTTGTCATATCTTTAAATTATTGTTGTATAAAAACTTTTTTTTTTAAATAGATTGTCGCCATCTTACAACAAAAAGTTGTTTGAAGATAAACGAGTGAAAATAATAATCCCAAAAAGTAGCATCCTGGACCTCAAGGCTCAAGTTGTGAATGGAGAGCCGGGTACCGACACATACACGCGCGCGCGCACGCACACACACCTCCCCCTTCTCAATCAAAAGTGATTATAAAGTGCTTATTTCTCACTGACAGGCCTCGCAGCCAATCAGCGGCCCTGATCGACGCCAGCCCGGATCGATAACTCACGTTGGTGTAGAGCACGCGATCGATGTCCCCGGCCTCGGACAGCTCGCTGAGGTTCCGGTCCCAGTGGAGGAACGGCTCGCTGCCGTCCAGGAGCTCCATGGTGTCCTCCAAGCGCGCGCGCGCTCTCTCTTTGCTCCTTTTGGCCGGTTTGTTGTTGTTTGCAGTAAATAAAACTACAATAAAACCGCGGCGGTTGTTTTGTTGCAATGACAATTAAAACTCTCCCCAAAAAGAAAAGCTCCAACTCCGGGGTAACAAAAAAATAAAAGTTCCGAACGACTTGAGAGTGAAGAAGTGAAGCGTTCAGAGCAGAGGGGTGAGGGCTGGGGGGCTCACGAGCTGCGGCTGTTGTTGTTGTTGTTGTTGTTGTGCTTGTTGATAAGTCATCTCCTCTTCTATGCTTCAGCTTTCTGCAGCCTCTCTTTCCTTTCCATTCCTCCTCCTCTTCTTCACAGCCCAGACACACAGGAATGCATGGGCGGAGTCACGGAGAAAAACAGAGACGCTGTGGAGGAAATACACTTAAAGAAAGACAAAATAATTATGAATAATAAGCGAAAACTTGAATTCCCTTCAATATATTGGAGATGTAATCCAAGGTATTAAAAGAAGAAGGAAGGAAGCGCGAAGTCTTACAGCTGTTTGTGACAAGAGCATCAAATGCCTACCATAACAAACGGGTTTCCGGTTTTAAATTTCAAAATAAGCCGGCATTCCTCATTTCATATTTGATGTGAGAAAACAGAAATAATATTTTTTTACCAGATACATATAAGAGAAAACACTAGTCTACAAATTGAGATAAAATAAGTAACCTTAATTTTCAGCCTCTATCTTTAAGAGTAAAATTGAAAATGCATATAAATATGATATGGGCTGAGCTTTTATTCTGACATCCAATTGACCCATTTCCGTTGTTACACTGGGTAAACTCCGTCAAAGTTCCGCAGTGTCTTTAAACCGAATCTACAGCCCCGCCCACCTCCGGCTGCCCGGCCAATCAGATTGCTCTCCTTTTTAAAGCCCGTTCGACCGAGCGTTTTCTTTGATTGACAGACGACGCAGCCAATCAGGAAAGACTTCGACTGTTCCTGAGACCAATCACTTAAGGCCAAGAATACCTTCGACGTAAACCCGCCCCCGCTGACACAGAACCAGCCAATCAGCGTCCACCATCTCTATACAAGGTAAATAACTAAACAATACATGCATTTGACTTATTTTCATAAAGCACGTTTATGTTTGAAAGCAAATATTTTCTTTGAAATCTTTACATTTTATTGTATGTTTTTAATGGTTACTTTTAGCTTTTTCTCCTCTACAAAGTCTCTCTAGGGGAACTTTGCAACAGTTATTAACAGTGAGGAGGAACGACACATTATTGAGGAAGATGAACAAAAATGTGAACACAAAAATGTAAAAAGAAAACATTAGACACATCAGTAGAGAGCTGAAGTAAGGAAAAGATAAACAGTAATAAGCGACAAGTGAAAATGGAGAAAACAAAAAGGTAGATAAACATTCTGATGTAACGGCTCGATTCAGAGAAAAGAAACTAAAACCTGAACGCTGATGTTTCAGAAATCTGACATTTAACAGAAGCCAGTGGAACTTAAAACTCGTAATGAACTGTATATATATTTTTTGGTGATAAACAAATCCCATAAATGACCACGATTCATCTGCAAATAGTTCCCAACAAACATTTTCTGGATTTATTGAGAAATAACACAAAAATTCACGGTTATGTACAAGAAGCACAAACAACAACAAACCAGGACGTGTGTTTATACCACAACGAGCTGTCCGCTCCTCTCGATGACCTCGAGGTCCGCCAGACTCGACCAGTGTCCCCCCCCTCTTCTCTTTTGGGCACACGTCTGTTCCCTTTATTTTTATGTATAAAACTGGAGAATACAGAAAAAAAGTGTTGTTGAGAGTTGAAGAGGAAAGAGCTTCAGGTTCTGTCTCGGACGTTGTCGCTGAGGAAGATGATGTTGTCTGGAGGGAAGGACACAAACCGATGAGCCGGACGAGAGGAAAGTCAAAAAAATCAGATGCAGATTTTACTTCATATTCCTGTGAAGAAGATGCAGGTGTGTGTGTGTGTGTGTGTGTGTGTGTGTGTGTGGTCTGACCTGCGATGATGGTGGTGGCCTGCCGCCTGACCTGGTTCTTGTCCACGTATTCCCCGTAGTCCAGTTTCCCCTCCACGAGGATCCTGGTCCTGAAGCCAGAGACTTTTAAACACAAAGGTTCCTCAAACTTTTCCACCTCGAGTCCTGAATCCAAACTTCCTTTAACCTCGAGCTACAAAAGGACCGGAATTATTTGCACTCACACGGTCATTAGGAAATATATTTCTCAAAGTGTTCATCCAATATTAAAGCTTATTATTAGCGTTAAAGCGTTTAAAGACACACGATCACCTTTTCTTAAAGAAATGTAAGACAAATACCCTGTGCTTTTATTTTGAAGGTTTCACATTAAATGGATTTATGTTATAATACGAGAGAAATCTTCATATAGACAATATTTATACACTCAAACAAAATTCAAATGCAAAGAGAGTTATTTAACGATATGTTTGAGTAGTTTATATGTTTATATGTTTCATGATGCTCATGTGGCCCCCGGTGAGAATGAGTTGGACAGCCCTGCGTTTGAGTATCAACTCGTCTCTGCAGGTTTAAAATAAATAATGTATAATGGAGCGTTATAACGTCTAGCTTTTAATTCTCACTTTAAACGTTGTTTTTCTGGGGAACTTCCTGTCCACCATCAACAAAATAATAGGATAAATAGGTGAACGTATTTCCGGTCGTACCCTTTCTTGACGTACTGGTACGCCACGTCTCTCAGACCTGGTTTGAACACCGACACGCGATGCCACGTCGTCTTCTGACTGATGTCACCTAGAGTCACAACAACACATGAATCAACAAAACTATTCGTATTCTTTAAACTGTGAACATTTTAGATTCTCACCTTGCAGCGCTGTATATTTCATATATTTTGTACATTTACTTCTAATACTCTCTAACATCGCAATTTGTTCATTTCTTTTATCGTAAATGTATATCTAATATTCTTAACTTGCCCAACTATGTTTATTGCTACGCACCGAAATATAAAATTATAAATGTTAAAAAGCTCTTAAACCAGATTCTGAAAATAAAATAAATATATATGATGGATGTATATTACTAAAAAGTTAAAAATAAAATCCTAAAGTATTCAGGATGTTAAGCGTGTCTGTAAACCTCAAACATGCCTTAAAGATGAGTGACAGATGCAGTATTACTGTTATTATACTCAATATATACAGGACTGTCTCAGAAAATTAGAATATTGTGATAAAGTTCTTTATTTTCTGTAATGCAATTAAAAAAAACAAAAATGTTGCATTTTCTGGATTACAATCAAATCAAATGAAAGCCTTTTATTCTTTTAATATTGCTGATTATGGCTTACAGCTAAAAAAACTAATCCTATCTCTATAAAATTTTAATATTTCCTCAGACCAAGTTAAAAAGATTTATAACAGCTGAGTGTTTGTCAAGGCTCAGGAAACCCTTGCAGGTGTTTCGTTAATTAGACAATTCAAGTAATTTGTTTAATACCCTACTAGTATACTTTTTCATGATATTCTAATATTTAGAGATAGGATATTTGAGTTTTCTTAAGCTGTAAGCCATAATCAGCAATAAATCAGAATAAAAGGCTTGCAATATTTCAGTTGATTTGTAATGAATCCAGAATGCATGACATTTTTGTTTTTTTAATTGCATTACAGAAAATAAAGAACTTCATCACAATATTCTAATTTTCTGAGACAGTCCTGTATATCATACTGGGCTGTTTAAATTCACTGTCAACAACAATGAATGAACTGCCCTCTAGTGGCGACACGTGGCAACTGCAGAGCAGATCAAAATGATAAAACTAACATTTTCTGATTTAAACATGATTTATTTGGATTGAGCGCGATATATATATATATATAATATCCCACTCAATATATATAAACTAAATTATCTGGGATTTTTTAGATAATCTAATTTGATATTTTATTTAGCAAAGACCTTTTCAGCAAACAAAAAAAACACAAACAAAAAAACATTTGCGCACAATCACCAAATTTGGGAATTGGTTTTCACTGGACCTTGTTGGAGTTTTATTTTATTAAAGTTTTCCATCGGACAGGAATATAGATGTGTCAGAACTATAAACTTAAACGTTTTTTAATGTGTTGATCTAAGTGGATACCTTGTTTTTAAATTAAAACCAAACCCCCGTGAGGAGAGCCGGCCCTTTAAGGACCGTAATGGATGAATATATTTTTTCTTGTTTTCTAACTTACTTTAACATTCAGATCTGGCGACGCTGCTTTTTGTTAGTTTGCATCCGCTGACCTGAGATCTGTGTCTCACAGTTGGTCTGATACCGTTGTTCTCGCCACTCTACCTGTTGCGCTCGCCTCGCTGTCTCCAGAGCGCCACATTTCGTTGGTCGCCATCGAGAAGATGGTCACCGGGTTACGACCCTCCACCTGTCTCATCACCGGGTCCTGGCCCACGCGGCCCAACAGCTGCACGCGGTTTATCGCTGGAACAAACACGTCAGAATCTTTAGTGGGAACAGGCCGGCGTGGTTAGTGAGGAGGTTCACATCCTCGTGGACTCACATCTCTCCAGGATGAGGCTGGCGTCCGTGGTCACGCTCCTCGCCACCTGTCTGAAGATCTGCGGAGGGACGGGATTAAATATTCACTCCGTTAGGCCGAAAGTACGCAGAGCTCGTTGTGCACCTGAACGTCTCTTCATGCTCATCGACAGGGAAGCTTTCTTATTTGTGTGTGCAAATAAAATATTAAAATGTAAGGCTATGAATAATGTCTGATCAATAAAGTCTCAGTTAATGCCAAAAGTGCTCAGGATTGTCATTCTATTATGTACACACACATATATATATATATATACATATATACACGCATATATATATACATATATACACGCATATATATATACAGGACTGTCTCAGAAAATTAGAATATTGTGATGAAGTTCTTTATTTTCTGCAATGCAATTAAAAAAACAAAAATGTCATGCATTCTGGATTCATTACAAATCAACTGAAATATTGCAAGCCTTTTATTCTGATTTATTGCTGATTATGGTTTACAGCTTAAGAAAACTCAAATATCCTATCTCTAAATATTAGAATATCATGAAAAAGTATACTAGTAGGGTATTAAACAAATCACTTGAATTGTCTAATTAACTCAAAACACCTGCAAGGGTTTCCTGAGCCTTGACAAACACTCAGCTGTTATAAATCTTTTTTTTTTACTTGGTCTGAGGAAATATTAAAATTTTATGAGATAGGATTTTAGAGTTTTCTTAAGCTGTAAGCCATAATCAGCAATATTAAAAGAATAAAAGGCTTGCAATATTTCAGTTGATTTGTAATGAATCCAGAATGCATGACATTTTTTTTTTAAAATTGCATTACAGAAAATAAAGAACTTCATCACAATATTCTAATTTTCTGAGACAGTCCTGTATATACACATATATATAACACAGATTTTATACAACAATAATAATAATAATATATATAGACAAACTAAACAAACGATTCTTCCATCCTCACCTGTGCGGACGCTGTCCTCAACATCTTGACACTGCACAGACAACTTTGAGGACTTTGAAGAGACGGATCTGAAAAACAACAAACACCGAAACAAAGATAGAAGAGTCGACAAGCAGACGACATATTGAAAGGAGGATGTTAGATTTCACACCTCAGTTTTTCACAGAAATGTAACATCAAGACACCAAAGTAAATATAATGCTTGTAATACACACAAAAGAGAGGATTTGTAGCAGGATTGTTGCATGACATTAGTTTTTATCTTGTATCTGATAACAAGTTGGACACTTTGTTAAAGCAATGAGAACAAGGAACTCATAAGTACACACTGTTGATAAGAGCGTGACCAATAATTCAGTTTATTCTTTCTCTCATTTATCGCCCAACCTAACGAATGACTTTAGGTTTAAAGACAGGATTACAACCCGATTAGCTGAGACTAAACCCTCAGAGTGTCGTCCGGACCCCGGCGACACACCGGCGACCAGCGTGGACTCAAAGTCACACCAGCGATGAGGCTCCTGGAGGGTCTCCCGCCATTAAGGATGCGAACATTACGAAAGAAACGAGACGGTTAGGTTTGTTTTACATCAACGTTTCCGGTTTCGGAACAACAACAGCAGATAAAACGGCCCCCAATAGTTTTTAAAAACTGTGTGAAAGCGTCGTAAGAAGGCCACAAAAAGCTCGTTGGAAACTCACCAGGTGCAAGAAGACTTCAGTGCGGTCTTCTGTAACCTCACGCTGCTTCCGGTCCGTCGCTAACACCGGTCCGACCGAATACCGGAAGTAGTTCTTCTTGGTGTTTAACGGCGGTTGACATCCATATCCCGGAAGTGGTTAAAGTTCCGCATCGTAATTTACTTCACGTTGAATAGTCAGGTTATATTTTATTATAGTACTATTATATCATTCTAAATACTCGACACGAGGAAGCCAATCTCCAGAAAGTGACTTGATTTAAATATGTGACAGAGTTAACTGACTCATGTCGCCTGTGTGAACTCTGGCTGTGTCTACTACCGCGCACTTGAGCACTTCGAGCACTGACTTTCAGTGCTCGAAGTGCTCGAAGTGCCTCAAAACCAGCAAAATGCAGTGCACTGAAAGTACCCGGATGGTGCACTGCAAACGAAAAATGTAGTGTAAACGATGGACACTACTGCCATCTTGGCGACGTACCGGAAGAGGAGGAGCCCTTTCGCCAGCTTTTCATTTTATTTCTAAAACAATGGCGGACAGCACAAGCGGTAGACCACGAAGCTACAGACCGTAAATGTAAGTATCAGCGGTAGTTACACATTGTACTGGTATTACAATGTACTACTAACATGCCATTCTCAGATTAGTGAGCATACCTAGGTAGCATTAGATGCCATTGGATCTCCATGGCAGTTATGATAAGCTAGCTGGGTAATCCACCACCCGGCCAGTCCGACGAAGGTGCACTTTTATCGGACACTTTTCGCTTGACGAGCGGGGCAGGTCGGCTCCAGGCGCTTGCTCCAGCGGCAAGTCCGACGACAGATAGCTATGTCAGTCATCGGACAGTGTTAAACAACGGCTGTTCTGTTAAACAATCTAATAGAAACTTTAATAATGGATTAACATTGGATATGCTCAGTTTAATAACGGGTTAACATGACACCGCGAACGTTTACCAACACGCCGCCCGATAATTAATACCGTTACGATAGCTATCTACGCTTGTCCTTCTTGAAATAATTGTAGCTTTCAATCATCGTTGTGTTGTTTTTTTAATGTCGTGTATGTATTAATTTAAATGTAATCGTGGTCTGGGACAGAGCACTGAATGGCTATCCTATTTCTGTTTCCTGCCCCAGAGACGTTTCCTGGAGGTGCTGGTCCTCTGCTGCCCTCCCGACATCTGGCTCCAATGACCTCTGGCACCTCACATCCACCTCCAGGGCCTTTAAGAAGATGGACCGCCATCGCGTCTTCAGTATCCCGAAGGACCTCTGCACAACACACCTGGCCTTTGACAGGCAGCAGTTGTAGCTTGGAGGTGGACAGGCTGCCTGAAGGAGGTCATGAGGCAGATGGGTTGGGACAGGCAGGGGTAGCCACCATCCCCAAGGATACAGTATCCTGGTGGAGGGTATGACTGCTCATAGAAGATGGGGCTGTTTTTCAGGACCCTGGCATCATGCGGCCTGTCGAAGGTGGCCACCACCCGATAGGAGGTGGCGCTGGCAAGCCAAAAATAAAAACTAGACAGGAGATCTCAGGGCCCCAACCGTGGTCAGTCAGTGCCCAGCACAGCCATGAGGGCGTTGAATGACTCGGTGAGCCTGAAGTCCACCCTCATGTCACTGTGGCCATCACAATACAACGCCAGCAGTGGCATTGCAACATTGATACAGCAGCGCCGCCTGGGACTGGGTGGCTGCTGTAGAGTGTGTGGGGAGGGGAAGGGAAGATTATATTAATATGTAAGTCATTTTATCAATAAAATGTTGTCATTGAGGTTTCTGATTTATATTAGAAGTGATGCATGTTTGTAACAATAATTAATATGCCTGTGTGTTCAATTGCTAATTGATTCCTGTATCAGGGTAAACTTCACTACAACAGAGATGTGTATAAAAGTACAGTCAGTCAAAGTAGGCCTATTACTGTGTGAATTCACCCAGATGATGCCTATCATTTCAGTGGATAATTCTTAAAACTAATTGGAATCTAGGGACAAGCATGTACAGATTTGTCATGTTTTATTTCCATATGGTGTGTATGTGGATAAGAAGGCTACTTCTGACAAAGATAATTGAGAATTTAGCATACCTAGCAAGGAGAATTTAATTGCAACTACTACATGAAGCTATGCTGTGAAGGTAAGGCAAAATCACAATTAAACTTACATATACCATCTCGACTTCAGCCAGAAGGCGGAGGCTCCTGCCGCGATTGTGGAGGTATCGCAGTTTCCACATGGGGTGGAGAAAGGTAAACAAGGGACAACAAGAGGGCAAGAAGTGCATTCATTTTGTCACTTTAAGGGTTACGGGATCGCAAGAAGATTTGCATATGTCACTCCCGGCTTAATTTCGCGGGTGCCGTGAACAGATTTGCGTCCGTCACTTCCGCCAAGTGGTTAACGGTTAAGTGTTCCATTTGAGACAGCACTTCATCAGCGACGCAGTGCACTGCAATGCAGTGCACTGCATTGCAGTGTACTTCGTTAAGTGCGCGGTAGTAGACACAGCCTCTGTCTTCATCAGCAGCTTCAGCTTCACGTGTTGGAGAACATCGCCCCCATGTGGCCAGGCGGAGTAACAGCAGCTTCGGTTACATTTAGAATCACGTTTCAAACACAGAAATACTTGTTTGAAATCCGTCTCCGTGTTGATCCAGATCAGGTCTGGATTACACGTACCTGTGTAGTTGTTTTACTTCTTGGTGTGTGTGTGTCAATATTCATGAAAATGACATTTTTAAAGCACGTTCTCGCTCTTTATTTTTCCTCTCATGCCTCCACGGGTAATCAAAAGACAGAAATGTGTTGATGGATTTAAGTAAAATGAATATCTAAAAGAAGGTAACACCTTGTGAGTCACTGATACCAACATGGCCCTCAATGGGTGAAGTATTCCTTTAAACTAAAACACAGTTTCATTTGAATGAATAGTGGCTTTGTGGAGACATTAAATAATGAAATAACAACAACATTCAGTGCACGTTAATTCATCAGAAGAGAAGGAACGGTGATTTTTCCTGCAGCGATTCTTCGTGTGGGGGAGGGGTCACATCTTGGCTTTGGGATTCTGGGTGGAGTACAGATGCTCCTGCAGAAAAGCCAAGATCTTAGACCAGGAGTCCTCCTGAGCATCTGCGTGGGGTTTGGTTTGTCCTCCCCAAAGCACGATCACTGAAACACACACGGTGCAGGGTTCATGTCGACCAATGGACAGGGGTCACACACATGTGGACCAATGGACAGGGTTCATCCACATGTCGACCAATGAACAGGGGTCACACACATGACCAATGGACAGGGGTCACACACATGACCAATGGACAGGGGTCACACACATGACCAATGGACAGGGGTCACACACATGTCGACCAATGGGCTTCGAGGACTTTAAACTACAGTTACATGACCAAACATTTTGTGAAATCTCGTGCATACACGAAAAAGTGAGAAAAGGTAGCCATTAAACTAACAATGTCTCCAACCTTGATGACTCAAATGAATGAGACACTAGTTTAGATTAAAAGAATAAACATGTAGGTCTTTTCAGTTATGGTGCGTTCACTTGCAGTGGAAAAAATGTGCGCTAGGAGTGTGACGCCTGCTTATATTTTGAGCGTCATTCTTTTAAAAGCATATTATTTAAAATGTAAAGGATCATATGAATATAAACACTTTTTCATGACTTTTCCAAAACTTTTAGGATTTTTTTCCTTTTTTTTCAGGACTTTTGCAGGTCTTCCATTGACCCGAGACCACCACAAATAAAAGCCCAACAGAACCCCGTGAGGCCTGTAAGTGAGCAGAACTCACCCGCCTCCCTCCTGCCGTTCTTTATGAACTTGGTGGCTTTGGCGTGAGGCGAGTAGGGCGGCTCGATCAGATGGCCGGCATCCGGGTATTCGATTCTGGTCAGCAGGTGCTCCTTCCCCGCTGCACGCATCATGTGGGCCATCTGGGGGGGGGGGGGGGTCAAAGGTCAAATCAAAGCAGCCCAGAATGAGTTCATGTCTGTGGAGCTCCAGCAGGTGAAAAAACACAGAAGAGAATTGAGGGGTTGTTCTTCAGTTCTCTGACGGACTCGTATGAAAACATTGATCTCATGACCAAAGTACTCAAGGACAAGCAAGAGAAAATACAAAATATACACATTTATATATTTAGATACAGATCTACAGGTGGCAAGGAAATATTGTGCCGTGTTTTTTATTTACAACCATCTCAGTCTTTAGTCCACTAAGAAATATTTATAATTTATATATATTTATATATTAAAAAAAGGAACAATATATATATATACACACACACATGTAAACAATATATGGTTATATATATATATATAAAGAAAGAAAATATATATACACATTAAAAAATATATATACACATTTAAAAATATATATATATATTTAAATATAGTTTTTTTAGTTTGAACTATAAACCTCATTATCAGCCTTCAAAATGCCACAAAGGTCAACGCCAACCAACACCAGTGTGTGTGTGTGTGTGTGTGTGGACTCACATCCTCGGCACACTCCACTGTGGGCCCGTTCTGATCATCACAGCCGTTCACCAACAACATCGGACAGTTTATCCTCCCCACCTGCGAGAGAACAAACCGCACGACGTGTCAGAATGAAACAACGAGAGTCAACGGCTGTATTTTAGAAACCAGATCGTTGTGTCTGGAACGACATCATCGAAATATTTATAGTACAAAGTTTGACATTATGGTCGTCGCCATCTTGTCTTTTTGTGACACGAGAGGGTGGAGCAACGTACAAATGAACCAGAGGAGTCTCCCCCTGGTGGTCAGGAGAGTATGCAGCTGTAACACATGAAGCATAGACTGCTATACAACCAGAGGATTCGCCCCCTGGTGGTCAGGAGAGAGAATGCAGCTTTCACAAGTACATGTTCTGGTGAGTCAACAGTGCAACATGTACTTACGTCCAGTTTCTCCGAGAGGTCCTCGGGAATCGGGAGGAACATATCTCGCCATATCTCACGGTTGTGCTCGTCCACGCGCAGCTTGGAATTCCTGCTATCACAAGTAATTTACCACGACATCAGTCCCACCGCGTGTATTGGCTTCATGTTACCGACGGAATAACAGAAATAACTACCCAAATAAGTTCTCAATGAGTGCTTGGAGGTTCTTCCCGCGTGGATAATGATGGCAGCCGCTGACACAAACGCAACAACGCGGCTGGAACCAAGCAAACAATGCACTCTTTAAGACAGCGGACCGCCACCTGGTTCTCCACCGTGTGCCAAAAACGTTCTGCAGGTTTCATTTTTTCCGTTCGGTACTTGCCTCGATGACGCTGCTCTCGGCTGCCAAGTAGATGGCCATGAGCGAGCCGAGGGAAAGGCCGAAAATGCCAACTCTGTCTGGGATGACTTGAGGATGTCCACTGACGATGTTAAACGCCGTCTGTGGAGAAGGAGACGACGGGAAAGTTAAGAAACAATTCATCTTTATAAATACGTTCCGTGAAATGTCTTTTCACACACTTTTGAAGTTTGAAAAAATATATAAAAATATATATATTTTTTTATATTTTATAATATATACATATATATTTATTATTTTTTAAATATATATATTTTAAGATATATATATATTAAAAGAAAATATATTAAAATGAAAATATATATATATCCTCTTTTTAAATATATATATATATATCATATTTTAACATAAATATATATTAATACATTTATATATATATATATATATATATATATTCTATTTTTAATTTCATTTGTATTATATATATATAAATACAAAGAATATATATATATTTAAAAAGAAAAGAAGAAAACAAAATATATATATATATATATGCATGTATTTTTATTTTATTTTTTATAGCAAACACAAACCTCAAAGTAGTTTAACTCCTTGTCGGCTGTCTTCAGCTCATCGGCGCCGAAATATTCCAGCGCCAAAGAAGCGTAACCGCGAGACGCCAGCAGAGCCGCTCGGTACTCCAGCAGCCCCCCACCTCCCCCCCACATGTCCAGCATGCCGGGGAAGGGTCCTGGACCTGAGGCACGGAGGAACTGGTCTTACTCATCATCTAATCAGACTGAAACGTTGATCATCAGGTGTTCTTCTTTTGGAGCACCTGGAGGTATGAACAGCGTCCCTCGGACTCCTTTCTCTCGGATTTCAACCCTCCGGACTCCTGGACCCATGTGCCATCTCTCCGTGAGCGTCGAGGCCAGAGGAACCCGCTCCCCGAAGCCCTCCTCCACGTGTCCGCCGTAGACCGAGATGTTGACCAGCTGGGGGACGCATACGTTCTTCTTCCTCAACCTGGACGGGGTCACGAGACTCAAGGTGCGTTTGGGGAGGAGCCACGCCCAAAGGATTCAAAAACAGGCTATCAATTCACCCTAAAAAGTAATTTTTTCAAGCATCCATACCTAAAATCTGCTGAGGATCGGCTCCTTTTCTTGGTCTCATGCGATATTTAAGATTTTAATAAAGAATTTTTGATGTTTTAGAGACTGTTGATCAGAAGAAAAAAGCTAAATTTCCAGTATTCATTTTAAATTTTGGACATAATTCAGATTAAAACATGCAGAGAATCAATATTGTTTGATTAATTACCAATAAATTGGTGGTATTGATGTCAAGGGATATTATTTCCCCAGCTCAAGTCCAGCTGTTTTTACCTGAGGCCTTTGCGGCTGCCTGGGACGGGACTCATGCTCCACAACAAGCCCATGGCTTCTTTTCCCGTGTACGTTCCCCCAAAACTGAAATCCTCCGCAACTACACATTTTTGTTTTTAGATGTCAACAAAGCAAAAATAGACAAATAAATCCAACTAGACATCCGAGTAGATTTA
The DNA here is from genome assembly GCF_029220125.1 of Pseudoliparis swirei. Classification (NCBI taxonomy): domain Eukaryota; kingdom Metazoa; phylum Chordata; class Actinopteri; order Perciformes; family Liparidae; genus Pseudoliparis; species Pseudoliparis swirei. Next base: position 3,369,966 of record NC_079397.1, read on the forward strand.
AGGAGATGAAGAAGAATGAGGTCACCCACCAGACACGGTTCCTCTGGAGTCGCTGACGTAGTGGCCGAAGGCCTCCCAGAGGTCCTCGTCCTCGGAGCGGTGGAGGGAGTGTAGTGTCACCGGAGAACTCGGAGGCAGGTTCTGCACCGCGACCCTGAACGCCTCATCCACCAGAGCCCGGGAGGGGACGACGGAGAGAACCGGAAGGGCAGCGCGGGACATGGTGGATGAGCGTCTGAGCAGACATGACATATATATATATACATACATACATATACATATATATGTATACATGCATACATATATATATACATATATACACACACATATATAAATATATATATATTTATATATGTATAATATGTGTGTATATATATATAAATGGATATATATATAATATGTTTTTAAAAAAAATCTTTTAATAGTCTACTTTTTCCACCAGGCTATATTTATATATATATAAATAATAATAATATTTTAAAAAATCTACACCGGTGGAAAAAGTAGCCCGTTAAAACTAATTATATTCAATAAATAAATAAATACTGTATGAGATCATTTAAGTATATATACAGTGCATCCGGAAAGTATTCACAGCGCTTCACTTTTTCCACATTTTGTTATGTTACAGCCTTATTTCAAAATGGATTAAATTCATTATTTTCCTCAACATTCTACACACAACAACCCATAATGACAAAGTGAAAACTGTTTTTTGCAAATTTGTGCAAATCTGTTAAAAATAAAGAACGAAAACATAACATGTACATACGTATTCACAGCCTTTGCCATGACACTCAACATTTAGCTCAGGTGCATCCTGTTTCCACTGATCATCCTTGAGATGTTTGATTGGAGTCCACCTGTGCTACATTCAGTTGATTGGACATGATTGAGAAAGGCACACACCTGTCTATATAAGGTATCACAGTTGACAGTGCATATCAGAGCATAAACCAAGCCATGAAGTTCAAGGAATTATCTATAGACCGCCGAGACAGAATTGTATCGAGGCACAGATCTGGCGAAGGGTACAGAAAGATTTCTGCAGCATTGAAAGTCCCAATGAGCCCAGTGGCCTCCATCATCCGGACATGGAAGAAGTTTGGAACCACCAGGACTCTTCCTAGAGTTGGCCGCCCAGCCAGACTGAGCGATCGGGGGAGAAGGGCCTTAGTCAGGGAGGTGACCAGGAACCCGATGGTCACTGACGGAGCTCCAGCGTTGTTCTATGGAGAGGAGAACCTTCCAGAAGGACAACCATCTCTGCAGCACTCCACAAATCAGGCCTGTTTGGTCGAGTGGCCAGACGGAAGCCACTCCTCAGTAAAAAGCACATGACAGCCCGCCTAGAGTTTGCAAAAAAGCACCTGAAGGACTCTCAGACCATGAGAAACAAAATTCTCTGGTCTGATGAAACTAAGATTGAACTCTTTGGCCTGAATGCCAAGCGTCATGTCTGGAGGAAACCAGGCACTGCCTATCACCATCCCTACAGTGAAGCACGGTGGTGGCAGCATCATGCTGTGGGGATGTTTTTCAGCGGGAGGAACTGGGAGACTATAGTCAGGATTGAGGGAAAGATGAATGCAGCAATGTACAGAGACATCCTGGATGAAAACATGCTCCAAAGCGCTCTGGACCTTAGACTGGGGCGACGGTTCATCTTCCAACAGGACAACGACCCGAAGCACACAGCCGAGATAACAAAGGAGTGGCTTCGGGACAACTCTGTGAATGTCCTTGAGTGGCCCAGCCAGAGCCCTGACTTGAACATCTCTGGAGAGATCTGAAAATGGCTGTGCACCGACGCTCCCCATCCAACCTGATGGAACTTGAGAGGTTCTGCAAAGAAGAATGGGAGAAACTGCCCAGAAATAGGTGTGCCACGCTTGTGGAATCATACCCAAGAAGACTTGAGGCTGTAATTGCTGCCAAAGGTGCTTCAACAAAGTATTGAGCAAAGGCTGTGAATACTTATGTACATGTTATGTTTTTGTTCTTTATTTTTAATAATTGTGCAAAAATTTGCAAAAAACAGTTTTCACTTTGTCATTATGGGTTTTTGTGTGTAGAATCTTGAGGGAAATAATGAATTTAATCCATTTTGGAATAAGGCTGTAACATAACAAAATGTGGAAAAAATGAAGCGCTGTGAATACTTTCCGGATGCACTGTGTATATATATATATTTCCTTTCTGCAGAACAATACTTTCGATACTTCAAAGTTTTTTTTGTGGTACTTTTTGAGGGCTGGACAATTTTTTTAAGTAAAGCTGCCCCTAGTAGACGTATTTAAGTTCTCGTGAAACTCTCAAATACTTTGAGTATTATACACGTTATACTACATGTATTACATCGCTACAGTTAGTGTACTCGTGGTACTTTACCTGCGGCCGGTCTGGTGGTCCGGTACTCGCAGTAGTGTCTTAAAGTACACCGACCACAGAGCCCCTCTCGCGGAGCTCAAACAGCCCGCGTGCCGGAGCATTCCGCCCGGGTGAGGAGGTTAAACAATCCGCTATGTGCTAAACCTGGATCAATAAAACCCCGCTTTGTTATATACTGTAAGGTATTCTCAAAACTGGGGCACTACGCAGATGGTGGAGAAACAGGCTTCCGGACACGCATGGATTAAGTTATCAACATTTAATGGTAGAAAGTGAATCAAACATTCAACGCGCTCTCTCCTCGTGTCAAGGCTGCAGGCTCTCGGCACCTCCCGAGAGCACAACCTTCCCTTCGGGGCTTACCTGAGAAAAGAGAAAGTTCCCTCTACAAACACGCAGTCATATACTCTTCCTGTTTTCGGTCAGACAGTCACTTCCGGTTTCAGTCGCTTTCACAATAAGATTCCCGTCAATTAAAGTCACCTTCACAATAAAAGTCTTGTTATTGTAAGTCATTTCACGGAATTCAACCGGCTTCGTCAATCTATAATACTAACATACAGTCACTCTCATGCAACATACATTAATTCTTGCCATTTACATTTGCATAGAGTAAACATTACCCCTATGCTTCATAATACATTAATAACAATATCAATATTCTCCTTAATATTGTCTATTATAATATCTTTCTATATGTATTAATTAAAAACATAAGACCTCTGCAGATGTTATCAAAATAAACTATTACAACTTAACAATACCGTTAAGCCCCGCCCATTATTTAAATAAAACAATATACTTATACACGTGAATGAAGTTGCACTTTGTTCTCAAAACTGTCAGAAAATATGTAATAAAAAAAAAGACTACAGACCCAAAGAAGCGCAAGACGTGTCTCTCGCTGAAACGATGCGCGTGCGCGTATGTGCATGCTCGTGAGCGTGAGTACCACGTGACGAACTTAAACCTATGGCGATGACGTCAGCGACGTCAGGTCCCGCGTTGCGTCATGTACAAATATATGTAAATAGCGAAGAAGAAATGCTCGATGCAAATAAACAAAACTATTACATCGTTACATAAAGTGTAAGTTTTATTTTTAAATGGAATTAGAATACTTCATAAGCAGCTATATGGAGAGTGAAACAAATTAAGATATATATATATTAAAAATTAAAAAAATATTAAATATATAAAAATAGTCAAAGTAAAAGCCCCGGATGCAGAATGTTTTCATAGAGGAACATCAAGGCATTCTCACCTCTCTGATAAGCAGGACACACAGTTTCATTAAAATAACTCACAGAGTTTGAGGGCCGGTGCCGACAGGTCCGCGGGGGCTGGGGGGTCTGAAGGAGTCGCTGGTTTCTCTGCTGGACTTTAAACTCTTAACGATACAAGCTTTGCTTAAAGGGGAGTTCTCCTCTCAGACTGCAGGTGTGATTAGTCTCTGGGGAGGCCTTGCTCATCCAGTAACAGGAGACGGACATTTGTATTCATTTTAAAGCCACATTTTATGGACATACATTTATATTGCTATTGTATAATTGGTTATAATGTATGAGCATAACATGAAATGGACTTTAAACCAACTTTACACGTGTTCTACTTCAACAAAATGTACTCATCTGTTGCATATAATCAAATATGTTGTAAGAGTTAAGGGATAAAATTATATATATATACAAATTTGTTAAAGTAAAAAAAAGATAGTTATGGTATAAAATTATAGGAATATAATAGTCTCTAATAAAATAAAATATTTCTCATTTATAAAACCGAAAGTGAAAAAATAAATATATAAAAATATAAAATAATCTGGTAGAGTACTTAAAGTTAAAAAAGATAATTATGGTATACAATCATAGGAATATAATAGTCTATACTATTATTCAATATTTCTAATTTATGAAACCAAAAGTTACAAAAATAAATATATATATATATAAATATGAAATAATATGGTCGAGTTCTTAAAGTAAAAAAAGATAGTTATGGTATACAATTATAGGAATATAATAGTCTATACTAATATTAAATATTTCAAATGTATAAAACCAAAAGTTATATATATATATATATATATAAAAATATGAAAAAAATCTGTTATGGTATCAAATTATACGAATATAACAGTCTATAATAAAATGCATACATTTAACTAACATGTCAGGGGTGTGCCGCTGTCCTGACGCCTGACTGCCACCTACCACAATCTGCACATGTCACCGATCTATCTGATATCTGCTGGACTATAAATTCTTTCTAATAACTTTCCTTAAAGGGGAATTTTCCTCACAGCCTACAGAAACATGTTCAACCCACCAGATTGTGAGCTATACTTATGGTCCGTGCAATGAGGAGGAACGCCGCTGATTGGCTAGCAGTCATTCTTATATATCAATCATTCTTAGATATATGTACAGAGCTCGAATTTTCTAGATTTTCAAGAAGTCTAAGTCTGGTTTAAATACACAGGTGCAGGTGATTGGACACAGGTGGAAACAATCAGGGACAGGGCAGACAATCACAGGAACAGGAAGTGCAGTGTAACGTATTTCCAAAATTGGATGTCTGGTAAAGCAATAATTCCAACGGGAGGATTTATTCTCTGATCACAGGTAAAATAGAAGCTCGATGCGACTGCATCACAGCGGGAGTCCTTCCCGGTCAGCACAGGTCAAAACCCCAAACCACTCTCCCTTTCCCAAAACAAGTCCGGCTCTTCCAGCACCCACATCCCGTGAGGTCGTCCTGACCTCGGATCTGCTCGTCTGCTTCTTTCTCACAGGAGAAAGAAGCAGACGAGCACATGATGTGTGTGTGTGTGTGTGTGTGTGTGTGTTGCGGAGTAGCTAACCTTCGACAGGCAGACGTAATACTTATCGGCACATACTTCAGCTGCTCTGTGCTGTTTATTCTGATGTTTGAAGGGACCTGGATAGGACAGTCCAATTCAATAATTCAGATTAATATTAACAGTAGGGAAACGAGGATTTCAAAATAAGACACGACACAAAAACTGTGTCGCTAGTTTTTTTATTACTTAACGAGGCCACCATCTTTACCCTCAAATGTGAGTAATAAACTTGATGTATTATCGTATTAAAATGATTCTTCTCTGTTTTTAAAGAGTGAATAATTGAATAAATCATTGCTGAGAGAGAGAGGGAGAGAGAGGGAGAGAGAGGGTCAGCCTTGAAGGGGAGCTTTGTAAATGGATGCAGAGATTGAATGCTGAGGTCTTTTACTAACCAAAACACACACACAGAGACACACACACACAGAGACACACACACACAGACACACACAGAGACACACACACACACACAGACACACACACAGACACACACACACAGACACACATTCCCTCCGTGCAGGAGATGAAGGCTGTGTTGTTGGGAACAGACTCAGTCTTTTATCTCGATATGACTGAGACGCCATAGACACACGAGCTCTGGGCTCGTAGGAGGCGGCTGCAATCACAACAACAACAAGAACAACAAATGAACAACAACAATAAATCTGTCTTTTAAAATTAATTAGATTTACAAGGAAAATATGCAATTTGACATATTAATTGTTGAGCTATATGGACATTAAGAAATTAAGAGGATAACATGTTTTTTGAAAGCTTTTACTTTGACAGTCAGCGGTTCTGTGGTTCTGTGGTTCTGTGGTTCTGTGGTTCTGGTCGGCAGGCTCGTGCTGTGCTCCTTCATCATCGTCTTCATCGTCAGTGTGTTTGTGTGCAGCTGCAAACAAACGTCGTGGGCTGGCCGGTCACACTGCCGTCTTTGTTCTGCAGAAGAAGAAAAACATTTAGATTTCCGCCAAAAAGAATGAGAGAATATAGCCGTGCACACACACACACACACACATACTGGTGTTGGTTGGCGTTGACCTTTGTGGCATTTTGAAGGCTGATAATGAAGTTTATAGTTCAAACTCTGAAATGTGCTTTTACTGCCAAGTTCATGAATTTAGTTTGAGGCTGGAGAATCTTCTGAAACAGTACAAGGACCATATAAGGACTCTTTATAAACATTAATTATTTCCTTTTTGTGGGAAAAAAACCACATTATAAAATACACATATCTTTCTTAATGTCAAAAAACTACTTCAATTAATGTCAGAGGTTCTCAGATTGACATGTACTCACAATTAATCCTAAAAATACCAATAATAAAGCTTTAATTAGCTCAATATTCACTGTCTATATTAAAGTGATGAACACATACACGCATCAATGATTATAAGACAATACTATAATGTAAATTATTCTAAAATGGGTCCTTCTTAAGTATAGGCCTTTGCCTTTGGTGCCTTTTAGTACACTTTTGTGTATTTTTAAACTGGTATTCCTCACTTTACTCATATAAAATGTCAAAGTTCTTCTTCCCCCTGTTCAGTCGTTACCTGGCAACATAAAAAAGAGAAAAGAAAGACACGAATCTCTGTCTGTCTCTCTTTCTGTGGGTGTTCTGCGGTTTCTGCCCGAGCGCGCGGCCGACACACAGAGCAGGCATCTGTTGAGCGCGCGCGCCCCCTCCCGCTCGCTCCACCCAGCCCGACGAGTGGCGGAAACACCCGAACGTTGCAGAAACGACCTGATCGCCTTAAACGCCGAGAGGTCTGACAGATTTGACAGAAACTTCGTGTCGGACACACAGCAGCGATGACTGCGCTGAGCAGCTGGGAGCTGTGCGTCAAGTACGCGCTCTTCATCTTTAACTTCGTCTTCTGGGTAAGATGCAACCTTTTAAAATACCATAACACATTACAATATAGCTCGTTTAAACTATAACGTTCCTGGCAAACACAAACGGACAATATCCGACCGTTGGAGGCAAAATAGCACGTTTTATCCTCATATTTATTTAGTTTAATACAAAATATAAATCAACTATAAAGTAATTTATATGTTCACATTCACATTAATGCATTAATGATTAGAATCTAGTGGTGTAATATTCTGCATAAAAAGGTATGTTACTTTTGATACTTAAATACTATATATTTTTTTTATTTTTTTATTTTTATGGCAATATACACTCTTGTACTTTTACATGAAAAGCCAATGCAAGACTTTTACTTGTAACTGTATATTTTGTGTGTTTTTCAGTGCAAGTTTTTATTACTGCGCATGTGCAGCAGAGATGGAATAAGTTTACACATGTTGTACTGAAAAGCAGAAGTATACCACAGAGTAGAAATACGTTGGCACAAGTGAAAGTCCTGCATCCATAATGTTAATGAATTAAAAGTACAAACGTGTTGGCTTTAGTAATTATATAAATATGATGTTATTGTATCATAGTCATTGATGCATTAATGTGTACATAGCAATAGAATATTGAACTGCTTTAATTTAACTTTGCCAGTTTATTTGTTGATGATATTGTATCTCAACCGCATATTATGGTTCATCAGAATGCATTTATTTATCATATGTTTAATTATTAATCTGAATCTGCAAAGAACCTAAAGTTATTTAATAAAGTGCAGTAAAAATTACAATAATAAGTACGGAACTTAAGTTATTTATTAAAACAACTTGGTTTATTAGCTAGCAGGAGTCTAATAATAAAAGTGAATCTCCAATATGAGTGTGGAGCAAAGAAAAAGGTGATATTTGTGTCCCGGCTATGACGTCATCGATGACTTCACGAGATGGAGGCGGCAGCAGTTTTTAGAGCCAGGCGCCGCAGCTGCTCTCCACCGACTGTGTGTGTCGCAATGCATGATGGGAAACGCCCGGCTGTCGCTAGGTTACGGATCAGAGTTTCGTATAAAATCCTTATTTTCTGTGTTATTGTATCAATGAAGGTTGAAAACACATTTCTACATATAAGTATATACGAACAAACATGAACGAGGGCCGCAAACTATAAATCGGTCTTACCGGAAGTACGTGATTATGTGACTTCCGGTTTATTCATTTTCATTCTCTTGTGTTTCTTGTTTGTACTGTCGTCCACTTTTCTTTTCTTTTTCGTCCCTCCTCTCATTGAATCCTTTATTATCTCTCACGCCTAATCTTTAAGTAATCTGTGACACAATTGTCCAGTCTGGAGAGACAGAGAGAGAGAGAGAGAGGGGAGGGGGGAGGGGGGAGGGGGAGAGGAGATGGAGGAGGCTAGGAGACAAAGCTAGTGTTGTTGGTTTCACTGGATCTACTGGGAGAGGAGGGCAGCTCGAGTTACCAATTTCAATTTCATGATAATCAATACCCCCCCCCTTAAATATCATAATCAATCATTTACCTATAGCCTTACTTTAGTTAATGAGAAAAAAATGAAAAATAAAACATACAAATGTGATCACACAGAGTGATTTATCTCGAAAATAAATAAATTCCACTTTAAATGTTGAAGGATTTTGTATTTACGTGTTTTTTGCATGTTTTTATATGGATATTACGTTGTTTTTACAAATAAAGATAAACATATGGTACATATTGATGTGCTCATGAAAAGAAAAACTAATCCCAACACATTTATATATATAAACATTATATGACAAGACACAAGCGACGTGAAATCTCCTTTTAACTATGATTTAAAAAGTTGTTAAATGCGATAATGAACCAATATGAGTGATCAATTAAACTATTGGGACAAGAAAAAATTATGTTCAAGCAAAATATCTCAATAAATATGATGACGTCAGTTCATAATACATGTATTGATCCCCCCAGGCCTTCTATGAGTCACCTGCATGATAATCACCTGTTTTTTACAACTCAAGCTCCTCCTCCCTGTGTGAACTCTGCTGGACTAGAATAGATAAGCCACGCCCCCTCCCTGCAGTGCCCTCCTCCCTCCTGACTTCTTAAGTACACCCAGGTGAGCCACACAAGGGTGTGGTTCAAACGCACACACAAACTTCTCACGCGTTCCCTCTTGGACTCTTTCGCGGTATTTTGGATTTTCTCCTTTGAAAAGCAGCGAACAGCTCGACGTCGCCATGGGGGCCATGCAGTGTGTCAAATACATGGTGTTTGCGTTCAACTTCCTCTTCTGGGTACGTACACTTGCACACTGGTCGGTGTGCGTGACGCGCACGTGCCGCGGAAATTACGTCCAGCTTGTTGAAAAGGCTTTCACTCATTTGCCAAAGAGTAAAGTTTGTTTAATGTGTTTTTTTTTGTTTTGTTTAAAACTGGTTAAAAACATTTTTTAAGAATGTATTTAAAGCTTTATTTCCCTCTATGCGAAACAAACTTATTCCATCTGAAATTATGTATTTATTATACGATTACTGAAGAGATTGCAGTGAGACGCGGAGAAAAGTGTGGAGTGGTGCTCTTCGCAATAAAACATCTTTGATGGGACGTGTCGCGTCTCGGCCAATCAGCGTTCAGATGTCGACATCGTTTGGGGGTTCAGGTTAGCTTGAATGTTAGCCCGCTACATCTGCTGCTGTCACGCTGCACGGTGTAGCGATGCTAACAAAGTACCCGTACGTTAAACACGATGTGATTTAGCATATTTTTAGTATCGATACTTCATTAAGAGAGCGATCTCTCTTAATGAAGAGAGATCGTGTGTGTGTGTGTGCCTCTTAGGCACACACACACACACACACACACACACACACACTGTTTTTTTTGTTGTGTGTTGTGTTTTTTGTTTTTGTTGCACTTGCCCTTGCATTTTCTGCTCACATTCCACACACATTGTGTGTATGTGACAAATAAAACATCTTGAATCTTGAATCTTGAATCAGAGCGCACGCGCTGCTCCGTGTCGAGCTGTCTGCGCACACTGCGCTGCGCAGCTCACAGCGAGAGAAGTGGCGGAGCTTTAGAGACTTCGGCTTAAAAAATAAAAAGATGCCAGAAGTGAAATGTTTCAGTCTGTAAAGTTGTGTAACTCTCCAGCTGCTCATCCTGATGAACTGTGGATCATCTGGTCAGAGACTAACGGCCTCATAGTGTATAATCAATGCTATGATGGAACCATGTAGTTTCATTCATATCTGGCTGTATGAATACTCATATTACTGTCATTTGTTAAGTGTTGAAAAGTTGGTAAAAGTGAACCATACAGATGTTTTATTTATTACTATTATAGATAAATATACCAGTCTCGTAATTATGGTACCATATTGTTTGTATGGTGTATTGAATTCTGGTATGGGGTATCATGATATTTATGGCAGGTATGTAATATGTATAGAAGTTATAATATGAGTATCGTGACAAACAGGTAGAGACAGAACAGATTCAGGGAGAAGTCCATGAGGACTGCTCAGGCAAAAAAAAAGGAAGTTGGTTCATGAATGACTTTAACCATATTATATATAATGACAATGTATATTTGTTATTACTATCATTACAGGGCTGAGTCAGAGCGGAGAACCTTTTGGTCTTAAACTGTTTATTATCATTATTTAGATTTGTGGTCAGAACAATAAAATGACTGTAGTTGTGGTTCTAAAAGCTTTGAGGCTTCAAACAACGTGGATGTGGTGTGGTGACAACAACAAAAAAGTCACCTGCACCCCCCCCCCCCGTTGTCACCTTTTTCACCCCTCATGAGTTTGCTGGTATGGGTAAGGTCGGTTCACCTGTTTGGTGGGCCACATGGAGCCCTCAGGGGGGGCCTCGTGTCTCCGAGGACAATGACACACCCCACCTTCCTGCTATTTGCGCAATCAATTGATATTTAATGTAGAATCGGCTGAGATGATGATCAGCGTATCTTATTATACACAAATGTAAAGAACAGTTTGATTTGGTCTCTTATCACTATTTACATTTTTGGAAATTCCAATAAATACAGTGGATTAGCTGGTTATCAAGATAAATAGCGTTTGGTAGCACACTATGTTTTTAAGTCATATGAAGCATTAATGTCAAATATTATTTTATTTCAGCTACAAAATTCAAAATGTTCTGCTTTTCTCTCTGTAAATTCAAATGTTGGTTGTAGGAAAAAAAGATCTTTGAATTCACTTATTGCCATTTTATTCAATTAAACAATTAACTAGCCAGCTCGGCTCACCATATATATATATTAGGGCTGTGAAACGATTAAAATTTTTAATCGGATTAATCACAGGTTTTTGTGGATTAATCATGATTAATCACATATTACCGATATTCTCTGTATATTTTGTGAGAACATAGAGATTTATGACAAGACGGATATATACATTTATACATTCTTCTATTCAATGGTGCTGCAACTCAGCAGTTATTTAGCAGTTTTCTTCCATATGGAACATTAATACATCTTCATCCTAAACAGAATGTTTAACCCTCCTGTTACCTTTCGGGTCAATTTGACCCCATTCAATGTTTAATGTCGGTGTTCTTTGGGGTCAATTTGACCCCAGGCTGTTTTTCACTGTGTCAAACATATCAGAAATATCAACTTTTTTATTTATTTAAAGGGCTATTTAGATAGTCAACAAACAAACATAAAGTACCTCACACTAAAACTTGGGAAGCAATATTAATTCTAATAAATTTCTGGAGGTTTTAATTGCTGGGGTCAAATTGACCCCGAGGGTAAAATATGTTCGTAAATGTAAAGGTAACAGGAGGGTTAAACAGAGCATTTTTCTCGTTTGTCAACCATTAACTCCACCATGATACAATCTAAAGGTGGACAGATTGACAAGTGACTTTTTTTTTGCTCGGTCCCGATGCGCGCGCACGGAGCTCTGTGGCCCGCCAGACGGAGATCGATAAGTGTTAACGCAACACGAAGAGACAGAAATGACATGCTGCTGTGGAGATACGATCAACAACAGACGTTTAGTTTAATAAAAGAACAAAGACGTGCTCTAGAGAACATGTCAGGGGGCGGGCCAATCTTTTTAATGTCATGCGATCTGATATCTGATATGGGTTTTATTGTCATTGCATAGAGTACAGGTACAGAAGCAACGAAATTGAAAAGAAAGGGGATGGAAGATTACAGCATAACATGAGGGAAGAGAGGCGAGAAAAAAACAACCCCCCGACTATGCCCCTAGGGGTACAGTGTGGGAGCAGGAAAAAAACACCTTAGCACATAAGCACATACATCTTAAACATAAATTGCAACGAGTAGGAAGGGGGGAGGGGAGGTAAGCCAAAGACTGGGTGATCTAAGCCCAGCCATTGGGGGCAGGAGGTGACCAGCACCGACAAGCAGCCAGCCCGGTCCTTCAGCCATTACAGCGCCGATCACAGGCCCCGTCCTGTCACACTGGGGGGACGAAGCAGACGAAGGCGTGGGATGGGGGGGGGTAGTGAATGCAAATCAGTGTATGTTAAGTTCGTGTGAGCGTGGCCTGGTATGTCGTCCTCCCCCAGGCCACAACAGACAAAGTTCTCAGTCCGCAAGATGGTCGTTGCCATGGAGATAGCCTTGAAGGGTCCTGGGGAGAAAACAACCACAGGTGTCTGTGGATAGGGGGAAGGGAATGAGAGAGATTCTCGTTTCAGTGATCTTCGGGGGAGTTGTTGTTCCAGTAACGGCCTTGGCCAAGGCCCGTCCTGGTAAGGGAGCCGAAAGCAGATAAGATTGGGATTGTTTGGTCTTCCAGTAGCTGCATTTCAATTTTGCGCAACCACTATTCCTCCATCTTCCTCCCGTTTGCCAATAGGATTTCAAATCGATCCACTTTCATTTGCAGAGCCGTCAGCTTCTCCACGATGTTATCATTCTGGCGGTTTAATGCCACAGTCTGAGTGCCAACAACTCTACCCAACGCGTCAATCATGTCGGGCAGCCTTAGGGGGCGTTTACAGCTGTCACCGCTTTCCTTAATTTTCCGATAAGCCAGGGCAGCGCCAAATCCAAACAGCAGAAATCCTGTAATCATAGTTCGAATAGGTAGATGTCTTCACGTCCTCCACGGAGAGTGGTGCTAGGCACAAGACCCGCCACTCGCCCACGCGTCCATCGTGTATCCAGCAACATTCGTCCCAGCAGGACAGGCAGGTTCCCCCGAACCCGAGCTTCTCGTCGAGAAGATGGTGTCAATTGCGTTTAAGGACCAGTTGATTACGTCCATGGTTTTTAGTTCGAAGAGCGATGCGTAGAGAGTCTCTCCAGTATAGAGACAGACAAGACATGACGAGAGAAGCCAAGCAGGGAAGGGAAGGTCATGGGAAGGGGGGGGGAGAGAAAAAATGCGACCGCCTTCGGAGAGAGCCAGAGAGACCAACACTACGCCGCGATCGACTGGCAGGTCGCGATCGACGTGTTGAGACCCCTGATCTACAGGAAGTAAAAGTCGTAACAAGGTTTCTGGAGGTGAACCTGCGGAAGGATCATTACCGATGAACAGACCGTCTGCATGAGAGCGGACAGAGTTCAGATTGAAGTGGTGTATTGGAAGCTCATTTTGCAAGTGACTTTTTTTTCGTCCCGACGACCAACAACAGACGGATTAGAAGCTCATTCTGCGCATGCGTTAAATGCGGTAAAAAAAAAAAAATAGTTAAACCTGTAATTGGATTAACTGAGTTAACGCGTTATTTTTCACAGCACTAATATATATATAATTTTTTTGTGACTTCTTCCATATGTTTTAACATTATTTATTTTGAAATTGGTTAATTGACTGACACTTAGCATATCATCCCTCGACAGGATGTTTTTATATCGACTTGATTTCTGTTTGTATTTTAGGTCGAGAGACAAAAATGGCAAATATCCATAATGATAATAAACTCTTCTTTCAATTGAAAGTGTTAGTCTGGAATAACAGGTTTGGTCACATTCCACTTGTAGTTGTTATTCCTGTATTTCAACATTTCTGCAAAAGTTAAAAGGGAAATTATTGTGAAATGACAAAAGTTATTTAACCATTTGCTTATTTCACTCAGCGGTTTATTTGCGGCGGCGTTATTACTGTTATGAGCTGCTCGGGTTCAGTGTGATGACTGTTTTGACTCTCTGTAATGATTCATGTGCACAGACGACCTGTGAGTAGAGAGGACACAAACATCAGATTTAAATCTTTATTCGCTCTAAAATGCTAAATAAATTGTGGGTTCCCACGTTCCAGTTTGTCTTTTGAGGATATTTCCTGTCAAAGAAACGAGTTTGTGTTTGTTTGAACATCACACCATTATATCTTTATTTTTTTTAAGTTGCCAAACGTCACGGCTTTAATTAATTTCTGTTTTTCTTGTGTACTCCTGATGGAGCTGCCGAGCGTCTTCATTTGGGCCTCTGGGGGAAACATCCGGATCTTTTGAGGTCGACTGGCTTGACTACACAAACATGAAACTCCCCCACGGTGCCTTCACTGTACGGCGGTACTCTGGAGTTACTGAATGTGTATTTTTTTTACACCTTTTGTAGTCACTTATTGCAATTTTATTCAATTAAACAATTAACTAGTCGGCTCACCTCGCCATATTTATTGTTTTTACAATATATTTCCTCATATTTTATTTTGGTGGTATTTTAAAGTTGGTTAATTGACCTTTTCCTATATAAATAGTTTAGGCTCCATGAGAGTAACTTACAGCTCTTTAGGCGTGGCGGCAAATGAGAAATGAATCAACCAATCAGGAGCGAGGAGGCGCTTTGCACCCGGACGCTTCATCACCCTCACTCCTCATCCTCCTGGATCTGACTGCTGCATTTGATACAGTGGATCACACCATCCTCCTAGAGCGCCTCCACACCACCATTGGACTATCAGACTCTGCACTCCAGTGGTTCCAGTCCTACCTTTCTGGCAGAACTGAATATGTTTCACTGGGAAGACGCAGGTCCAGACGGCTCCCAGTCTCCTGTGGTGTTCCACAAGGGTCGGTGCTTGGACCAATCCTCTTCATTATCTACATGCTCCCCCTCGGCCGTGTCATCAGCAGACATAGGATGTCCTTCCATTGTTATGCTGACGACACACAGCTTTACATCAAAACTGCCCCAAACCCCTCTGCAGCCATGTCATGTGTCACCGCCTGTCTTGGGGAGATAAAGGCGTGGATGAGCAACAACTTTCTCCAGCTAAACGGCAGCAAAACTGAAGCCCTCCTTGTTGGCACTCAACACCAGGTTCAGACATCATCCATAACTCATCTCACCTTTGGCAGTCAGGTCATACCCCTCTCCTCCACAATCACCAATCTGGGAGTTCGGTTTGACCCCCACCTGACCTTTACTGACCATATAAAATTCCTGTGCAAAACCTCCTTTTATCATCTAAAAAACATCTCCAAACTCCGCCCCACTTTAACCCTGTCAGACGCAGAGAAGCTCGTCCACGCCTTTATCTCCTCAAGACTGGACTACTGCAACTCTCTCTACACTGGGATCACTGACAAGAACATCACCAAACTACAATATATCCAAAACAGCGCTGCCAGGGTCCTGAGGGGAGTCCAGGAAATATGACCACATATCACCCATCCTCCAATCGCTGCACTGGCTGCCTGTTTCATTCCGGATTAACTACAAGGTCCTAGTACTCACATATAAATGCATCAACAGACAATGCACCCCCCTACCTACAAGAACTTATCACTCCCCTAACCTCCACCTGCAACCTCAGATCCACAGGCCGCTCGCTCCTTCGGGTCCCCAACACCGAGCTCCGCACCATGGGCGACCGGGCCTTTTGCTCGGCAGCGCCACGCTTGTGGAACGGTCTCCCTGACCACTTGAGGGCAACTCAGACACTGAACTCTTTTAAGACTGGCCTAAAAACCTTTTTATTCAGGAAGGCATTTTTTTTACCTTGAGTTAATTTATTGTCAGCTATTACATTCTTATTTTTTTTATTTTCATGGGTTGCTTTAACTATGTTTTCATCGGTTTTATTTGTTTTCACTGTGTGGCACTCTGAGATTCTTTGAAGGAAGAGTGCGATAAAAATGAAATGTATTATTATTATTATTATCACACGCACGTAAAGGAACGTCTTGAGAAGAGGCCTTTTCTTAAATTGACATATGGAACATAGAAAGTTCAAAAGCTCTTTCTGTTGAGACCACCAGGTTTCATTGTGTTGAGTTGGTCATGGCTGCTCTAAAGACTACATTACCCATGGGCCTCTACTTTGGATGCTTCATCACGCGCATGTAAGGGAACGTTTTGAGAAGAGGCCTTTTCTTAATGTACATCCTCAATGTTATAGAACATGGAAAGTTAAACATCTTAAGACCACCAGGTTGAATTATGTCAAGTAGGTCAGTGTGACTAAAGACTACATTACCCATGAGCCTCTATTGTGGATGGAGAAGTCTCTCAGAAGCTCTACGGGTTGAATGTTTTTAGTTTAATCAAACCAAGTGGAATATTTTGGGTTGTGACTCCTACATTTTTTTAAGACCCCTACGCCGAGGTGTGTGTGTGTGCACTGTGTGTGTGTGTCCAGTGACTCACGGGCATCAGACTGAGGGAGGACATGTCGAGGCAGGATGCTTCCCGTTAGCTTTGTCTCCTCCTGTTGCGCAACCACACAGACGTCACGGTTCACGCCCGTCGCCATGGAAGAAGAGTTGATGTCAACTTTTGGTTTTGGCGGTTGCCGCGGAGACGACGAGTCATTCCTTCAGGCTTGATTACTGTGGTTAACACGGCGCAGGAACACGGGATGACGACCCGTCTCCTGCTGACTTTGCATTCGTGTGTAACTTGATTTTTTTTTTTATATTCGGGATAAACAAAGTTAGTGTGTGTTTTGGCGGTCAAGAGTTTAATTCCTTTCCGTTTCCTCCTCCTGCAGCTGGCCGGCACCGGGGTTCTGGCCGTGGGCCTCTGGCTGCGTTTCGACACCCGGACCGCCGGCCTGTTCAACGGAGACGACTCGCCCACCGTCTTCTTCACCGGTGAGTCCTCCGGCGCCACGGCAACGCCCGCTCACTCTCCGTTCTGTAAGGCACCATTTCTGGTTCCACAAGGAACCCTTCAAACCAGGGTTCTCTAAAGAACCATGTCCTCAGAGTTCTTCAAAGAACCTATAAAGGTGTCTCAAAGAACCTTCAACAAATGGTTCTTTAAGGCAACCTTCAACAAATGGTTCTTCAGTGGGTTATGGTTCTTCGTAAAACCACAAAGCCTTTTAAAGAACCATTATTTTTCTGTGTGGTTATCTGGTAATGAGAAAGGAACCGTTTCTAGACGCTTGGTGGGTCTCACGCAGGATTTATTTTTGTTCTTTTTGGGTTGTTGGGAGTCCCGAAACTTCTCACAAAGACGGAACGCGACGTGTAAAGACGATTCATCTGCACTACGAGTCCAACGTCACCACGGCAACGCCACCACGAACGTGTTAGTTGCGTGGGTGCAGTCCCGGCTGTCGCCACCAGGGCGCTGGTTGTTGTGATGGACTCGACCCGAGTTGGAGAGCCCGGCACGGGGCAGCCGAGGCCACCACACACACACACACACACACACACAGCGTTCATTCTTTGCTGGCCGACAGGCTCGTCTTTGTCTCCCCACGTTCGTGTTCTTTCTCTGAGGAACTCGCAGAAGAAGAACAGAGACTCCCTCCCTCCGTCTTTGTGTTCTCTCCATCTGATAAGTGAAGTGGGCCGAGAGGCGGCAGACATATTCCCCGCTGCCTGGGTGGAGGGATGTGTGTGTGTGTGTGTGTGTGTGTGGTCGGCGGCGTCAGTGCAGTGGCTGTTATCTGCATTCCTAGTGTTTAACTTTTGAAATGATTACATTTTTTTAATGGCGCTGAAATAATTTTTTACAATTACTTTCTGATGGTGAATGTAGTGACGTTCATGTTGTGCGTCTGGTTGTGTAGGTGTGTACATCCTGCTGGCGGCCGGCGCTCTGATGATGGTCGTCGGCTTCCTGGGATGCTGCGGCGCCATTAAAGAGTCGCCGTGCATGCTGGGATTGGTGAGTACAGTTCTCTATAGTGTGTGTTTGTGTGTGTGTATATATATATAATGTGTGTATGTTGTTAATATATTTTCTTTTTTTATTGTCTCTCTGGTTTAGTTCTTCTTCTTCCTGCTCCTCATCTTCGCTGTGGAAGTGGCTGCTGGGATCTGGGGTCTCTCCAACAAGGACAGGGTACACACACACACACACACGCGCACACACACCCTGTTGTCAGACTCTTCAGTGTGTGTGTCTTTGCGTCTCCAGGTGGTGGAAGACGTCACTGAGTTCTACAAGCAGACGTACAACAACTACAAAGACACCCGGCAGGAGGCGCTGAAGGAGACGCTGCGTCTCATCCACTTTGGGGTGAGCGCACGCACACACGCACACACACACGCACGCACGCACACGCACTTGTTTTCTCCCACAGGAAGTGAAATGCTTTGTGGCGTCCTTGTTTCAGCTCGACTGCTGCGGCCCGACGGGGACGGTGATCGACGCCGCCAAAGACATCTGCCCCAAGAAGGAGGGGCTGGAGATGCTCATCACCACGGTAACGCAGCACACCCAGGGGCATGATGGGGAAACGCCGGGTCGAAGATCTGATCGGCTCCAAGTTTTGACAACAAACGCCACGTTTTAAATCTGCGTCGTTGTTCAACTAAATTGATCTTTAATCAATCTTGTTTATGTGGTTAATACTAATTATAATAATGGTTATTTTTGAGCCCTGTTTTAACCCCATGTGTTCCTCTCCCGTCACCCTCAGAGCTGTCCGGCTGCCATCGACCAGATGTTCAACAACAAGCTGCACATCATCGGGGGGGTCGGCATCGGCATCGGCGTCATCATGGTGAGTCTCTTCCTGAATAAGAGCCATCTACTTTATAGCTATCTACTCTATATCTATATACTTTATATATATATATACTTTATATCTATCTTTATATATACTTTATAGCTATCTACTTTATAGATATCTACTTTATAGATATCTACTTTATAGCTATCTACTCTATCTGTCTACTTTATATATATATATACTTTAAATCTATCTATCTTTATGTACTTTATATATATACTTTATATCTATCTACTGTATTTCTTTATATATATCTACTCTCTCTATATATATATATATATATCTATCTTCTATATCTATTTACTGTATATCTAAAGTGCCTGTAAGATGTTTCTATGTACACAAACTGTATATTTGTGTATTTCCCGTCTCCTCCTCAGATCTTCGGCATGATCTTCAGCATGATGCTCTGCTGCGCCATCAAGAAGTCCAGGGACTTCGTCTGAGCCCCTGAACGCACCACGACTCTCCTCTTCCCGTAATACCGCGTCATAGTCTCGTAGTTTGCCGTCGGGCTCCGCGCAGCAGGACTAATCGTTTGGCTTCGTACGAATGTAACCGCTCAGTAAACCGAACCTTTATTTTACCAAACGTCATGACGTCACAGCAGGAAGAAAAGAGACTGCTGCCTCTGCTGCCCTCTGGTGGACGTTGAGAACAACGGCGAGCTGTTGGGAAACATCAGTTTAGTGTGTAAAATGTATAAAAAGTTGGCCTAACAGGCTTTTTGCAGCTGACTAAATTTTAGTGTTACTTTTTATTTTTGTTTAATTTTGCTCGTTCCTGAAAGTTATATGTTCAGATTTTTTGTCTTCTTTTTAAAAAAAAGTTAAACTGGAGTTTTATGCAAATATTTTGATTGAATGCAGTTCAGAGTTATCTTTAAAATGCCAAATAAATGAACTCTTGAACAGTGATTTGTGTTAAGATGAGACGTGGTTGTTAAACATTTCTCCTGATGTCACCCAACTGACTTATTATTATTATTATATATTAAACGTTATTTGATTGGTAAAGTATATTTTTACTGAGCACCAGTTTTTCTTGGGTCTTTACAATCTGTATGTTCTCTGTAACTTTACTCAATATACACATTAAATTGTAATAACATCCCATTTAGTCTTTTTATTTTTATTCATAACCAAAAAGCTGCAAAACTAACGACCTTCTCTTTGACTTATTGTTACATTTTGGTTTTGTGTCTTTCTGGTGTAAAGTCAACAACCGGAAACTTTTAAATCTGCATTTAAAACTTCTAAGTGTGAAAATAGAGATTTCATTAAAAAAAATGTTTTTTAGAAGAACATTAGTTTCCTACAGAAATAGTAGATATTAAAATAATTCCGTGAATATTTTTAATTATTTGGGCAACCAAAATTGCTCCTTTGCAATTTTCACCATAATTTAAATTCCACTTCGCCCCAAAGAGTCTGTCACACACAAACACACAGTATCGAGTCATTGTGGGTTCATGATTATTTATTCCATAAAATAAACGCCTTGGCTTTGACAATCCTGAAGTCATGGCAGGTTGAGATTAATTTTAGTTTATTCAGCAACAAGGAAAAGAGAAAAGAGTTCCGACTCCATGATTCTACCACGTTGAGTATTTAAAGATTGACACGTTATTGGTTCCAGATGTGAAACTCAGACTCTTGGCAGTGAGTGAATAACATCTAGACTTCAGTTCTTTCTTTTCCATCTGACGGTCAATTTAAACATCTTCATGTTTTTGGCCTTCGGGGGAAACGGAAGAGCTTTTTCTTTCTTTCTCTCAACCCACAAAACACTGAATGGAGAAAACAAAATAATTCGAGTTTAAATTGGAGCTAAATTCCAGTTTGTGCCGAGCTCCATGATTATAATTAAAATTATTATGATTATGATTCTCTCGATGTAAAAACGAACTTAAAAGCGACTTCAGTAAATCAAAATGAATCGAGAGCAACATCTGGATCCCTGTGGAGATCGAACGTGCGGCTTCAGTGCAAATAGTTCCCCGTTAGTTTTAGTGTGTGTGTGTGTGTGCGCGTGCGTGCGTGTTTTAGACAAGTGTAAGTGGATACTTGGTGCAGCATTTAAAAAAGAAAATTCCTCTTGGCAAAGAATTAAATGATAATCGGATCAAAACAAGAAGTCGTAAATAAAAACATAATATTGCATAATATTTGCCACAGAAGCCTGAAGCTGCGTTAGCTAGTTGGTGCTACATGGTGGTGTGTGTGTGTACATGCTCACGGATGACATCATCATGGTTAAAGGAAACATTGCCCTGGTGAAGAATTAACTCTATAAAATAATAAAATTAATGAGTAACAAAAAGATATTCTCGAGAAATCATACATGTTAAAACACAAGAAAGAAAAAACTATATTTTCGAAAATTCATTTTGGATTTCAACTTCTTAAAAGAAAAATATTTTGAGCTTTGAAAAATGTAAATTGCATAGAGATGACACATATTATATATACACATTCTCTAAATATTTTATAATATATATATTATAATAATATAGATTATATATACACATATATATTTTATATAGATTATATAAACACATTATATATATATATAATATATATATATATAATATCAATATATATAACATATAACATACATATAAATTAATGAGAGAATACATAATTGTATGTTAGTTTAAGCTTAATTAATGTACAGAGTGACAATGTTGTGTCGTTACATTATTTTAACTCAAAGGTTGCATAAAGTTTGACTGTCCCAATTCCAGTTTATACCACATTAAATATAAAGTAAAGATTCATTATACCCACAATGCATTGCACAAAGGAATTGAAGGTGCAAAGTATTTCATGTTTGTAAAAAATATTTTGCTTTCTGGTTGAGAAGTTTTGGCAGATGATGTACATCAAAGTAAATTACATATATATAAATATATATAGTAGGTGTATATAGTACAGAATTAGGACAGTCTAGGAAGAGAAAAAAACATGTAAAATGCAACATAACAAAAAAAGGGCAAATGTTTCCTCTGAGTTTGTTGAATTATGAAACCAGATGTAAGAGCTTGTTATAGATATATACTTATTATGATTATTATTATTTATGTTCATGTAAACACACCCGATTCATCCTCCAAGCAGATTGATGGCCTCTCACAGTACGTGATGATTTATACACGGTGTGCCTGTGTGCCTGTGTGCGTGTGCCTGTGTGCGTGTGTGCGTGTGCATGTGTGTAATTCATTGTGACAGTTTTCATCCCACTGGACCCGTTCAGCTTCACTGGTTTTGGTCCGAGATTCTTCAGTTTTGCTTCAGCTGAGGTGGGAAGTTAAATCCTTAAAGTTTGTGAGTTAGTCTCTCTCCACGTGTCAAGGCCATGTCCCTCCTCTTCCTCCTCCTCCTCCTCCTCCTGGCGCCTCTACCTGACATCGTGGAAGTAGAGGTTGGCACAGAGGCAGAGCAGCACGATGGACGCCAGCATGAAGTAGATCAGGTTCCTGAATTTAGGCTCCAGGTCGCCCTGCCGGTACCAGACGATCTACAGGGAGGAATGGGAAGACGATATGAATAATGGACCCGTGTTGTTGTTTTGACCCGTGTTGTTGTTTTTAATCTCCAAAATGTTCTTTCAAAGTCTGACGAGAAACGTCTGCTCGGAAGAATAGTTTTTTAAATCACACATTATAATTTTTCTGATTAATTGATTCATAATTGAGTCTAAAAACACTAAAATTTCAGCCAAAATATTGTAACTTTATTCTCAAATATTTTTTTTGCTGTGCACACATATATATATTATATATATACACACACACACACGTATATATATGTGTATATACATACACACATATGTGTATATACATATATATACACATGTATATATATATACACACACACATGTATATATATATGTGTATATATACATATATACATACACACATATGTGTATATATATATACATATATATAAATACACATGTATATATATGTATATATACACACGTATATATATACGTGTGTATATATATATATATATATGTGTGTGTGTTCTGCTATGCAAGACGTCCAATAAACAACAAACAATTAAAAAATATGCAAAACAAAAAAACAACCTGCCAATAACTAATAATAATATAACAAAATGAATGCAATAGAGTAAAAACTCCTCCAGGTTCTGATGATGATGATGATGATGATGATGCTCACCAGCACGATGGCGGAGCCGCACGTCAGCAGGATGCAGGCGGCGAAGAAGACGTTGAGCGGCCGCGGCGGCAACGAGGGGAACACGAAGGAGCTGATCACCGTCGTCTGGAGGAGGAGGAGCCACGGCATTACATACGCCCAGAGGGGTGGAGTCACCACACACACACACACAAGTGATGCTGCAGAAGATTTGTACTCACGAGGACCACCAGCGACGTGAATCCCCCGACTGCCAGGTTGATGATCCGATCCTGCGAGAAAAGACCAAAGAGTTAAGAACAATAAACTCCGAGTGACGGTAACTCTGGGTGGTTCCATTCGTTCTGAATGGAGCGCGTCCCGCGGCGCCGCCCACCCGAGCCGAGGTCTCCCCGAACAGAGGCCTGTTGTCCATGCCGCCGCCGCCGCCGCCGCCGCCGGTGCCGTACGTCCTGGCTGCGAAGTCGTCCATGGCCCCCGAAAAACACTCAGCACCGAACCCGCTCGCCTCTCAGCGGCGCCACCTCCTGGAGACGTCGGGCCACTGCAGCATGTCGGCGGAGCCGCCCGCCTCCTCCTCCTCCTCCGCACGGCGTCCAGGAAGCCGTCAGCGGGCGGATGGCGACATCACGGAGGGCGACCGGCGGCCAGGTGGGCGAGTTACTTTACCTGTGGAACAAAAAGAAATAAAACAATCACAACAGGAAACGATGAACTTTCTCAACTTCCTGCCTGAAGCAACATTTGCATAAGTCACAAGTTTAGGAGCTCATCAAATGTTTTATTTTATTTCTAATTTACACAAACATTACACTATTTACTAAATATACACTATTTTTGTTACTTTGACAAAATAATTACAAATCATTGAACTCCTGCATTCAACGCCGTGTGATTTTAAAATGTTTATTTTTATTAAAGCTGAAACAATTAAGAATTAATTCATCTTTAAAAGGTCGATTATGAAGCTAAAATAATGAACTTTTAATGTTTCTTGCCTCTTAAAATGTGAAAATTAACTGCTTTTCTCTTTATTTTATCATCATAAATTTAACATATTTGTGTTTTGCACTTTTAATAAGACAAAACATTTGGAGACGTCCCCTTTTCACTTTGTTTTTGTACTACTTTAGGACATTATATAGATTATAATAAATGGTACTTTTTGTGTTAACCGCAGTGGATCCATCAAGTATTTTGAGCATCAAAACTTTAGAAAACACTCAAAGTTATGTTGCTTCTCTTCTATTTCTGATTATTAAACAACAGAAAGCTGATTTTCGTCGCAGCTCCTCCGGCGTCACTTCCTCTATTCTCAGGTGCGATAACGACCACGAGTCACTTCCATCTTTCAAGAAAAGAAAAAGAAAAGAAAGAAGAGTCGTGATGATGACGATGGCGGTTTGGAAAGAGGAAGCTGATATGAAACCAAAGTCCAGCTGCATTCTGATTCCTCTACGATGTAAAAGTAGATTTATTTCTGCTAAATCTAAGTTTGATCTTGTTTTATATTTTTACCTAAAAACAAATCGACTGCATCGATAACTGATTCGATCATTTTTAGTCACTTTTTGAGTAAAAACTCCGCGAACGTTAAATCAAATATATGATATCTTCATGAATATATTTGGGTTTCGGACTGTTGCGTAACAAATAACGAGACACGTAAAGCTCTGGGAACTCTTGCTCGCCGACATTAGTAGAAATAGAAATGCTACGTGAATATAATCACCCTACAAAATAAAATATTTCTCTCCACAAGCTACGGAACAGACAACAGACATGTCATGAGACGTCAAGAATGAACTTTGAACTTCTATTAAAGTCCTGTTTTGTTTTCTTGAAGAAGTGGAGTCCTCATATTATTCACTATATGATGTATTTAAAAAGAGAGGCAGGAACAGTCTTTACTGCCTGTAATGGGCTCAATACTATCAACTATAAATAGAATTTCTTTTTTTACCTAAACATGCAGAGGGTGTCAAAAATACTTTCCCTTCAGATTTCACACCTCCAATATTAAACAACAATAAATCTGGGTTTATTTATGTAAGAAAACCTTTGTTTTCTTTAATCTGCCAAGTGTTTAAGGGCCTTATGAAGAAAATAAACAACCCCGAGTGATTTCAGTGTGAGTCCTCGTTTAAAAAACGCATTCTCTCCTCTTGTACATCCTAATTTTTTGATACATCCCTTGAGAAATATAAAGTTTCTTTGTCCGCTCACAACTCTCGGAAATCCAACGTATTCCAGAACACAACTAGACCGCGGGGGAAAGTTTAGGCTCGGCTCGTCGTTACAACCTGACGCACATCCCACTTCGGTGGCGTCGGCTCAGACGCAACAAAAACCCAAAAAGGAAGGCGTGTGAAGCACATGATAACTACGGGGGGGGAGGGGGAGACAACATCTCCAGAGAGGTTAAAATATAGATATATAGATATATGTTTGAACACCCTGTTTTCCCAAAGACGGCCGCTTCCTTTCTAGGTCAGGAGGCAGGAAAGGAAACAAAACCTCTGCACAGCTTCCTCAGCAGAAAAAACACACGCAGTGCAAAACAAGAGCTTCATTATGAAGGAACACACAACTGTCCTAAAGCCACATTCCTGCAGAGCCTTGTGATTCTCTAGGCTCCTTTAAAAACAAGACTTAACTGAGCTAAGAACATATTTGCAATGACACCTCAGTAAGCCATTTTAACTAAACAAATGTAGGAAACAAGTATTGATTCAGTCATTATCCTGCAGGCTAGTGTAGAAAGTAAATACTTATGTGAATATGTGCTTTAGAAAAGTTGTTGTTAGAAAACCATCATTTAAATCTGCTGCTCAACACATTACTTATTTCAAAAGACTCAGTTTCAATCCTTCATTATCGATTAATGTGGGGATTATTTCCTCAATTCTTCAGATAATCTATAAAAAGTAAAAACAGCAGCGAAATATGGTTCATAACAAGTACTGGAAATGTCTCGTTTTGTCTCACCGACAAACAACAACCCAAAGATATTCACTTTTAACTATTATAGATGATTTTTTTTAAACAATGAATGTATAAAAGTCAATAAATCACTGTTGGGATTAAAAAAACACTTATGACTTTCAATTAAAAGATCAAAAAGATTACACAAATTAGTTGTTCCGTTGATCCACTAATCTATTAAATCAACTCTTTCAGCTCCATTACCAATTATGTCACATGAATAAAACCACAATGAAAGGTTTATGTTGAAAATAAGATGCAATTCAATTTTAAAATAAAGAAAGCTAATTTAATTTCTGTCTTTTTTTAGGGGGATTGACAGATTTGAAGACAGCGTAAGAACTTGTAAACAACTTTTAGGTGCATTTCAGGCCCTTTTTTTTCAATGAATGTCAACACAGAATCAATTCACATTAAATATAGAATTAAATATAGAATATATATGTATGCAAGGGTTACAATCAACGTTAAGTTGTCGTGCAGCTGCAGTAGAAACGACAGCTGCGTGTTTTTGGTTGGAAAGTTCAGACACCAGAGACACCATTAGTGTGACAGCCGCCACATACCAGACAGGTAAACATCTCACCTAGCTAACACACACCTTTACCTTTAAACCAAACAGCTCGTGCGCCCCGTCAGTGACAACCAGAAGCGGGTGAACGCTCCCTCCCCGTAGCTCACCGTTCAGAGGAACACACGCCGGTGAAACACCCGCAATATTTAGTTATTAACACAACAAACCGGGTATGAGAAGAGCCGTAAAACGACCTGCTAGCGTTGACGTTACAACTTCACTTACGTTACTGTGAGCTGACGTAAACTTGAGCTTTGCACGTAAAGTGTCACAAGGTCGCAAAAACGAGGCCAACCGTCCCGTAATCAATACAGTTTGTAAAAATAAAAAAAACGCCGAAGAAGACGAAAAGCTAATGTTTTGTACTATTTTGTCTTTTACTCGCCTTTAAAACCTCCGCGTCTGCCAACTTAACTTCAGATAATAGGGTCGAGTTGGAATTAAAGGGAATGAGCCCCGGTGGCTTCAGTTTAAACTCTTAAAGGCGAGTGCAATTACCGTTGGGCCGACAACGGGACGCCGGTGTTACGGATTAAGAAGCGACCGTGTTAACTGGCGACTTTGAATCAATGCGTCCGTTGGTGTCGTAGTTACAGACAGCTGTTGAAAATATAAAGAGAACAGGTAGCTGCCCTCGTGAATGCCACATTGTTTTATTTGTATAGCACATATTAGTATGTCCATGAGAGGGGTTGACACTTGATTACAAACTTAAACCAAGCGGCATTCACGAGGATAGCGCGACGGGAAGTCGCCAGTTAACACGGTCGCCTGTTCAACCGTAACACCAGCCCGTCGGCTGATCCGCTCGCCAGACTTCGTTCAAAAAGTAGGCCATCTAACAGCGGCTGCTAATATGCTCATTTATTTATTTACTCACATTTAAAAAACTGTTTTTATGTGATACTAGATATATATAGAATAATATACAGATCACCTGGTAATCATATTATTTTTTTTTAATTGGATGCAGTACATCTGTAAATAGATTATTATAGAGTATTAAATCCTTAAAATTATGAACGAGGTTTGGCGTGAGGACCTCTTAGTGCAGTTTTTTGTGTGGAAAGTGTTTTAATTCCCAACCGCTTTTTTCTAGTGTTAAAAGGGAGACATGCCACACATTAAAACAGAAAAAGTACAAGTTTTAGTGCATTTTCTGGGACATTAAATCGACCATTATTGTTAAAGGAATTTGGTGCTCGGATGTCTGAAAAGCTATTATAAAGTAAAGTAGAATAATGTAATTTAGTATGAGCCTACTCACCTGCCCTGCTGTCTGTAATGCAGCAGGGTGTGTATTCCCATCAGCTTGTCAACTTTTAAAAATACAAGTTAATAAAAATGCATAAATCTCTCATTCCCCGAGCAGCTAAGTAAAGCAATTAGTTCTTGATCTGGAAGAAGAAGAAACATGTGTTTCATGGATAATCTCCCCCCTCATGGTCCCATCACATGAGCAGAGTGTGACGGGCCGGGTGCTTAATCCCAGCAAACAGAAAGCTTCAGCCACATTTTTAAAAACCGGTTACAGTGAGTGGGCACGGAACCTCTCCTCATTAAATATAGTCAAATATAAATGTGGTGACTGTAATAATGTAATTACTCAACTCATATAATTGATCTCATTGAAATTTTTGCTAGAAGAAACATGACGTAGTTTTATTAACTAGTGCATGACATCTTCAGCTACAAAATCTATATTATGTATTTAAAAAGAGGCCTCTTTGATATGTTAAGTCTAATAGAGAGTGATAATGTAGAAGCTATTTAGTTGATGTTAGTATTCAGGCAGTGGCTTGTGGAACATCTGCAATAAATGCTGATTAAACAGTATAACCATGACTCAAGGAAGCAGATTGAAATGTCCAGAGAAGATATCAAGTTCATGAATGTCATGAGCAACACAAGAGTGTTCACCGGAGGCCATCACTGTGTTACCTTTCAGACAGGAACATTATGTCTCGTGCCTTGGGAGCCTCAAAAGACAAGAATTGCCCATTTCAGGATGAATACACCACGTTTCTAAACAACATGGCAACTTAAGGAGAGGCTGAGATGGTACTGGCTGATAAGAGTTCCCTCAGGAGAGTTCAAAGGTCAAGTAAACTTCTGCTGTTGTCTCTTCGTTATTTGGTCCTTTCAGTCCTTTTCTTCTTCTTCATATAACCGGTTGAGTGAAAGTCTGCTGGAACCGATACAGGTGATCTATGTCTTTTGCTCTTTCCGTGGCATTTATGTGACAACTTATCGTCTGTAAATAACAAGACAAGAAAATGCCACATAATTGAGATCTTAACTGACTTCTCGGTCACTCTGGAGCAGAAAGTAAACAGCAGTGTATTGTGTTGCCCTCCCGTTCGCGTGTGATGGCGGGGCGCACCTGAATAAAGGCAGCAGACACCTAAATACAGTTTAAACTAAGTCATACTGAAATAAACATGCTTGTACATAACTGCCCTGTCAACAGTGCTCAGTTTTTAAAAAAAAAGGATATTCTCACACTCTCCCACGCTTAAAATGATTTTGTCCTGATGCTTAACTACCCGGTGGGAAACTCCTCATCTGAGTCGCTGATTTACTCTATTCTCAGACTTTTAGGGAAACTATTCCTTTGGCAAAATCCACGGAGGACAATTATCATATTCACTCTGCGGAGAACACGGACACAATCACACACCAGGTGTCTACAAAGCAATTCTCAAGTGCAGTTTGAAAAAAAAAAATCCTTTATTGAAAACCAAACAGAGAGGTCCCCTTCTTCTTCTGTGCCTCTAGTGTGTGTTGACAGGTCACTTTATATCTATTTATATCTATCTATCCAGTTATATTATCAAAATAAGAAGTTGATGAAGTCCAGAACACCTCAATATGCATAAACTATGACTTTGTTGACGTCACGGTCCTCACATTCTCTCTTCCTACTGTAGTAAAAGAACGTGTTGTCTCGACGCTGGAGCTTCTTCACGAAGCCGCTCTCGGGCCATTTGTCGACCTGAGGAGACAGAAACAGAAATGCAGACGCGCAGGTGATGTTTAGAGCTTATTGGACCTCTGACGTGTATGAAACACCTGTTATTTTACTCTAAGTTAAAGCACTTTTTTGAGCTCTTTCTTGTGTTTCTTTTAAAAGAAAAGGACTTAAATTATACGACGATCAATCAGGGAAAATTGTGTTTACAATGAGCTTGAACACATTGTACAATATTTACCATGGCCCCTTGTTTAACTTGAATGTACTCCATTTCGTCTCTGTAGCCGGCCTGCTGGAATCTGAACAGATTTTCCACCTCTGCCGTCCACCCTCTGGCTCTGCTCATGGACTTGGGCTTGGAGTTGTTGTCAGTCGTGCAGGGCATCGTGGTGAAGCTATAAAGATGTGGCAGGAATGCAAAAGCTTCTTGAATTCCTGGCTCGTCTGAAAAAACATGACAAGAAAATGACAAGAGAATGACAAATAATTAAGGTTATAACTGACTTATCAGATGCTCTTACTTTAATCTCATGCTGGAGGAAATCAATAGCAGTATATTGAGGTTATAGAGGCTGAACTGTTTTTTTCTTTTTAACATAAAAACAAACGTGTTCATCTTTGTGATCTTCAAATTTAACCAGGCAAAGTAAATATTTGGCGTAATTTTTTTTTTTAAGAATATTTTTTCTTCTTTAAAAAACAAAACAATATTACAATATAGGCCTTAATAAATAACGGACACTATAGGAGGTCTTAAATAACTTATATGGTGATAGTACATCGGAATATAAGCAGTGATACAAATAGCTCCTTAACGCTACACTAAATACAACATTATTAAATGGAGTTTGGTGCGTTTTGGGCTAAAAACAAAGACGATAAGTAACTTTTTTTGTATGTTTATGTCAACTGAGATCTTACAGTCTCACATAAAATGACTCACATTTGCACACATTTACCACTTTTTGTTTAATTTCAAATACTGGTAACAGTTTACTTACTTTATTTTGTTGTTTTTATTGGTTTCTTTATCGACGCCAGTTAGGTTT
Organism: Pseudoliparis swirei; assembly: GCF_029220125.1. Classification (NCBI taxonomy): domain Eukaryota; kingdom Metazoa; phylum Chordata; class Actinopteri; order Perciformes; family Liparidae; genus Pseudoliparis; species Pseudoliparis swirei. The sequence continues at coordinate 3,400,778 of NC_079397.1, forward strand.
AGCTGTAGCTTCACTTTGGTTGCCTGGTTACCGTGAACTTTCTTCTTCTGTGTGGGAGGACCGAAGCCAAAAGCTTCCCGGGAGATGGCGCCAAACGACTTAAATAACAATACAAACTGACAACTCTCGGTCAGTGTTGTACACATGAATAACATATTTCAGAAATAAAGAAAAAAGGGATTGAATATGGATTGAATATGATAATTGCAACGAGGTTAGTCCTAGAAAAAGACCGGTTAGTAAACGGACACCAGGTGGCGGTAGTACCCGTGAAAAGCCTCTAAACCGCCCTAAAGGAGAGGAAGAAGAAGAACTGAAACTAGTGGGCGGGACAAAAAAACAACAACACACAGACGATGTCAATGAGCTAAATATGCTCTTTCTACTGGAAACAAATTTAAAACGATAACAGAAAAAGGTTGGAAGATGAGTTCCTTTGCAGGTCGAATGAAGGAGTATCCCACCGTTTCTCTGGACCGGTTCGACCGGGAGAATCTACATTCCCGGGCTTATTTTCTCTCCCATTGCCATAAAGGTGAGCCCGGGACGTGTTACGGTTTAACAGGCGACCGCGCTAACTGAGTCAAACCCTCTCATATACATCGTATACATCGTATAAACATGGAACAATGTATGTTATCTTTGAACTGGTGATAATAAATACAATATAGCTGATGTCCTCCTGTTTTTATCGTATAAACAGATCACATGAAAGGACTGAAAGGACCAAAACTGAAGAGGAAACTACAGTTCAGGTGAAGTTTACTTGACCTTTGAACTCTGATAAGAGAATTGCTATTTAAGCTTTTCGCTCAGGTTTTTTCTCAGTATTTATATAAAGTTACAATATATAAAGTAATTTGTAACGTGTTAAAGTTGGTGTATCCTGAATTGACCCAAACAAAAATGACAATAAGTTACCACCAGCTTTGGGTAAAAGCAATGCTATGAACAGCTGTAACCATGTATTATATTATGTATTAATGTATTATATTTGCAGTCGGACGGTCAGGCTTTACTGCTCCTTTGTGACCAAAGAGCTGCTGCTGAGCAACCCCAAGTACTCCTTCTGGGAGGAATACATTGTAAGTCCCTTATAATACGTTCTGCTTCACTGTGTATGCAGTCGTGGTGATTAAGAGTATTATCTACTACAGAGTAACTGTCACTTGACACTAGACATTTGGATATGTGTACACTGTTGATTGTCAGAGCTCACTTGTCATGCTTTATGGTATCTTTGCATTGTAGTATTTTGAGTTTTTTTTTCTGTTTCAGGTTCCCTTGGAGGTGGAGAGCCCCACTCAGATTTCTCTGGTTGACGAAACATCCGGAGAGGTAAACACTGAGCATGGTCGTCTCCTTTTTAGTCGTTTCTCTTGTCACAAATGTACATTTAATATTAACAGATTGCATTTCACCATCTTGTCTTGTGTTTCCTCGACAGAAAGAAGAGCTATTGGTCACGTTGCTCCCCGCGGGTCACTGTCCCGGCTCTGTCATGCAAGTCAAAACATTTTAAAATCTTAATGTTCCATGTGTGTGTTTATCAGTGTTGCCTCAACACGCAGGAAAGATGAACCACTCATAACTCTTATTATTAACCTCCGACGCCCCTCGGACCTGAAATGTGACTTGTAAAACGTTTCTGCGTGCAGGTTCCTGTTCGAGGGTTGCCACGGCAACGTGCTGTACACGGGAGACTTCCGGTTTGCAGCCGGAGACGTCGCGAGGATGGAGCATCTGCACTCCGGCAGCCGGTCGGCCCTTCACCTCCTTTCTGCCCCACAGATTGTCTCCATAGCAACAGGATGTTCAGGAGTTATTATATAATTATATAAATAGTTATTATTCACTTGTTGTTTCTCGCTTCACACGCAGAGTGAAGGACATTCAGAGTGTTTATCTGGACTCCACTTTCTACGACCCGCGATACTACCAGATTCCCACTCGGGTAAGTTTTGGAGACGTGGGGGGCGGGGCTTCAACGAAGAGACGTTCAGGGTTCAAACAGGAAGGAGGAGAATTAAAATGTTCTGGAAGATCGGCAGCTGGAGAACTGGACTTTAACATAAAATGTAACTGCTGCCGGCGTTAAGCCAGATTTACTCAGCTCCGGTTGCTGGTGTGTAACGTTTAATATTTGGACTTTATGTTCACATATAACGATTTAAATTGGACAAATTCTAAGATTTGATTGATTTTAAAATGTCGACAGTTTTTTTTAACAACGTTTTTTTCTGTGTGTGTGTTTCTGTGTGTGTGTGTTTCTCTGTGTGTGTGTTTCTCTCTGTGTGTTTCTCTGTGTGTGTGTGTGTTATTCTCTGTCGTTGTGTGTGTGTTTCTCTGTGTGTGGGTGTGTGTGTGTTATTCTCTGTCGTTGTGTGTGTGTTTCTGTGTGTGTGTGTGTGTGTGTTTGTTCAGGAGGTCTGTCTGAGCGGTATCTCGGAGCTGGTGGGGAACTGGATCCGTCAGAGTTCGTATCACGTCGTGTGGCTCAACTGTAAAGCTGCGTATGGATACGAGTACCTGTTCACCAACCTGGGGGAGCAGTTCAACACACAGGTAACGAACAAACACACACACACACTTCCTACTCGCACGTGTGTGTGTTAATTGTTGACGTGTCGCGTTGTCTCAGATCCATGTCAGAAGTCTGGATATGTTCAAGAAGATGCCCGAGATCCTGAACTACGTGACGACTGACCGCAGGACGCAGATCCACGCCTGCCGACACTCGACGGTGCCCTTCACACACACACACCACACACACACACACACCCAGGGTTTACACATGGGGTCATGATTTGGTGTGTGTGTATGTAGAATGAGGATTTCCGCCAAGGCAGCCGGCTGCCGTGCGGCTGCTCCGCCTCCGACGGGACGCCGCTCCACATCATCAGCATCAAACCGTCCACCATGTGGTTCGGAGAGAGGACGAAGAAAACCAACGTGATAATAAAGTGAGCGAGAGAATAATTAATTCTACACGACCGTTCAAAAGTTTGGGGTCACGTAGAAATGTCCTTATTTTTTTGAATGAAGATAACATTAAATGAATCATAAACTCTCTCTGCATAGTTAATGTGTACATGAGTATTCTCTGGTGTTGATGAAGTCTCTCCAGAGGTGTGTAGAGGCCCATCTCCACTGTTCTAATGGTACATTGTGTTATCGCCTTAGAAGACTAGCAGAGGGGTAGAAAACCCTTTTTAGGTGAGCGCAGCTGAAAACAGTTATGCTGCTGAGAGAAGCTATAAAACTGGCCTTCCTTTGAGACACAAGTTTGAAGAACAAAATTAATATTTACAATAAATATCACTATTTATAACCTTGTCAATGTCTTGACTATATTTTATATACATTTTGCAATTAATTTGATAAACAAAAGTGTGAGTCTTCTTGGAAAACACCAAATTGTCTGGGTGACGGTGTAAATCACGTTGAGTTTTGGTTTACGAGAGCTCAAATATATGTTGTTGTTGTTGTTGTGTTTCCAGAACAGGAGCCAGTTCCTTCAGAGCCTGCTTCAGCTTCCACTCTTCCTACTCGGAGGTAACTCCATTATTTATCTACTTTATGAACCAATTACATAGAGAGCATTTTATTTTGTGACACAGGTTTATTAGAAGCTTAAACAAGACAGTTTCCCCCTCAGTTTCAGGCTCAAAGGGAAACTCTGTTTTTTAAATATTTATATATATATCTTCACGTACGCTGAATGTTCCTCTCTTGATCGTCAGATCAAAACCTTCCTGTCCGACCTCCAGCCCGTCAACATCTACCCGAGCGTCGTCCCGATTGGTCTCACGCTGACTGAGGTCACGCAGATGTGAGTGAGAAGTGTTCATTCTTTACTCATAAACCCAGATGTAGGTGACTGTGAAGTCTGGAGTTGATTTGTTGAATCTATCTCTCGATATTTGGATAATTCAACGATGTATTTTTGTATTTTTTTAAGCCAAGATGCAAAAAATAAATAAATCTTGTTTAAATTCAATTCAGTTCATTTTACGGCTTCTTAATTGTGAGGATTCTCTAACATGCTTTTGTTTTTCTTTAATTTGGACAAAACGAGGAAATAAAAGATTTTATAAAGGTATAATGGAGCATTTAACCAGGAAACTTAACAAGGAAATATCTGTAAAATTGGACGCCAATGTCTCCCTTTAGTAGACTTTTGTAATTTAATAAAGCGAGAGAACATCACACCTGTGATACAAGAAGAAGTTAAGAGCTGTAGCCAGTTTTACGTGTTGATAATTGGGTTAATAATTGTTTACAGGTTGAAGCTGATGTGCAGGAGCCGGTCGGATCAAACGACATCCGTGTACAAACCTCTGGGGGTCCTCAAACGCTGCGTGGTGGAGCGACCTGCATACGGTGAAACACACACACACACACACACACACACGCATGCACACATACGTAGAACTACAACAGATGGAGTTTGGGAGCTTTAAAATGGTTTAGGCCTACTAATACTTCAATATATATGACAATATTAAACATTTATTTTCCATATACAATTTTTTTTTCACATTTACAATCCTATTTATTTAAATTATTATTTTATTTATTTTATTTATTTTATTTATTTTATTTCACTAGAGTTGCACGTATTTCCATTTAATGAATTCTTTCAGATCAGTTAAATTGTGATTGTTATATCCTTAAATCTGGTATTTTTCTTCTTCATAAACTAACATTTAATCGTCAGCGTATCTTTTTTAAACATTAACATCTTCTTCTCTGATCAGACTGCGGCGGCGATGACGGGCTGTTTGACGGGCTGGACCTGGCTCCAGTGAGGAAGAAGACGGCGCCGGACTTCACAAATGGTGCGTAATAATTTTAACGTAATTTATTTATCGATCGGCGTTCACAACGTTTTCTTTTCGATCTGCATTTCCCAGTCGGAGCTCCGAGTCCTCGGAAAACTGCGTCCGCGGTGGAGTCCCCTCCTCTGACGGTCACAGACGCTCAGCCCGTGATCCGCAACTTCATGGACTGCACCGAGTCGAACGATGAAGAGGAAGATGACCAGGAGGAGGAGGAGGAAGGAAAGGAGGAAGGAAAGGAGGAAGGAAGCGGCTCCTCTTGTCTCCCTAAGTGGGAGGACTTCTTCACCACGGAGACGCTGCCTGACAGCCAGAACAGCCTCAACAGCCAATTACAGTCCTGCTGCTCCGCCGCAAGCCCCGCCTCCTCCAAAATGACCGGCTCCCAGAGCCCCGATCTGTTCGGCGACGAAGAGGAGACCCCGAATAACGAAGAGAACTTCAGCCTGACCCTCTCCGCCTCGCTGTCCAACCATTCCTCGCAGAACCTGGATTCCTATTTGCCCGACACTCTGATCCTCCAACCGGAGCCGGAGGGGCGGGAGCGAGGCGACTCGGGGACCAATGGCGCGTCTCGGGCGATGGAGGTGATTGGCGGCGGCCAATCGGAGCTCTCGGGGTCTCAGGAGGCGTCGTCGTCGGACGACTTTGACGTCCCGTGCACGCCGGAGTCAAAGCCGCCGCCGCCGGATGAGCTGTCGCGGTTGTACAGGAAGTTGGCGTCCGGAGAGGAAGTGGTCATCGGGAAAGGAAGTCAGTGAGCGACTCTACTTTTTATTTATCTTGCAGAGTGAGCTTCTATACAACCATTCCTCTAATTCAGTTAGACCTCTAAACACACACACACACACGCGCCATTCATTCCGATGCACTTAATACCCTCATGTGCTCTACAGGACTGTCTCAGAAAATTAGAATATTGTGATAAAGTTCTTTATTTTCTGTAATGCAATTAAAAAAACAAAAATGTCATGCATTCTGGATTCATTACAAATCAAACTGAAATATTGCTTTTATTCTTTTAATATTGCTGATTATGGGTTTAAGAAAACTCAAATATCCTATCTCTAAATATTAGAATATCATGAAAAGTATACTAGTAGGGTATTAAACAAATCACTTGAATCGCCTAATTAACTTTCGACACACAAACACATTTTCAAATGTTTGATTTTGTTTTGCTGTTATAAATCTTTTTACTTGGTCTGAGGAAATATTCAAATTTATGAGATAGGATTTTAGAGTTTTTTTAAGCTGTAAGCCATAATCAGCAAAATTAAAAAAAATAAAGGCATTATTTATTTCAGTTTTGTTGTAATCAATATGCATGATATTTTTTTTTTTTTTTTTGCATATAAGAAAAAAAGAATGAACATATCACAATTCTCACAGTCCTGTACATGCAAATTATGCACGAAATATGATGCAATCGTTATCTGTGTGTTTAATGTAAAGTATTCATGTGATAATTGTAGCTGCATTCTATTAATTATTGACAAGTTCAAATCAAGAATTAGTTTGACTTCATTCGAGTTAAAACAAATAAAATATGTGCCAAACTAATTTTGGAAAATATTTTCATGAAACATATTTCTTTAAATTATCTTTTTTTTGTGGCGGGGGGGGACTATTACATAATTGTGACAAAAATATTAGAACAACATTTTTACATTTGAAAAATAAAGTTGTGTCATGGCGACATTTATCTCGTCTCCCACCCCGTTCTCACTCTTTTATTTGTTTACATTTTTTAAAACTTTGTTTTCAGGTTTATTTGGCCAATATAAGTACTTTAGGACATTATAAATAAGTCTGTTTGTCACCGAAAACTTCACAGTTTATGTTACTGGTGTTAATAAAGGAAGAAATATGCAAAACAACACAGGTTATATCCTACACGGTAGCCGGACCTTAAATGAGTGCGACCCGCCCTCGACACGGAGAGCTGCCGCATCTCTTGTTGTCATGTGGCGGCCGTCAGCTGATTGGCTGAGCCTCGTGAGCCGCCTCACCGCCTCCTTCCTCCTTTACCTCCGTCTGCTTCCGGGGAAGTGCGAGAGTCTTTAACCAGTTGGTTTGTGCCCACGGTGAACCAGGTGGTGCTGGTTCCCATTACAGTCTTCACAGAGGACACTGGGAGAGGAGATTGGCTCCTCTGGGTGCTGCTGGTTCCCATTTGAGACCCGATGACAAACGCCTTGCAGGGTCTTCTTCTTCTTCTTCCTCTTCTTCTTCCTCTTCTCCGTCTTCTGCCGTGTGATTCTTCTGTTGCACCTTTCTGAAAATCACGTGAATAATTATTATTTAATAGGTGCAATGGAAGAAAACAACACTGGATGAATGTACTGCATAATTACAGTGATGCGTTAAGATATAACTTTATTTATTCCGGAGGAAAAAGGTGTGCAGCAGTGCAAAGTAGAAAAGAGTGCAAATAAGAATATTATATATATATATATATATTTGTATTTCTTTATATATATATATATATATATAATATGTTTATAAAGATATTATATATATATATTAAATATATTTATATATTATTTTGTTCTTTTTCTTTATGCATATATATATATTTAATATATGTATTATATACATATTATATATAATATATATATAATATGTAATATATATATATTTGTATTTCTTTATGAATATATCTAATATATTTATATATATATATTGTATATATCTAATATATTTATATATTTATTTATTTATATATATTATTTTGTTCTTCTTTTTCGTTATGCATATATATATATATTTAATAGATGTATTTATATATATATTATATTATATATATATATATATTCTGATCACTCAACGAAGTTTCATGTGTCTGCAAATTAATTTTGCACCGTACTGACATCACTTTCGTTAATGAGAAAAAGCAGAGAGACACTGGAGGGGGTCGACACACACACACACACACTGAAGCGAGCGCACACACCTGGCTCTTCATTAAGGTGAGAGTCCGTCCCCCCACAGCGGCCTCCTGAGGGACGACAGGTCTCTCTCATGATCTGTGGACGTCCGATTCGTTCATTAACTCACACGTCAAATATTAAACGAGGTGCACATGACGCACAAATAAAAAACAACACGTACGTCTAATTAAAGGTACACAACGTACTGGTGAACATGTGCACACACAGAAACACACAATAAACAAAACACAAACACAGACTGTGAAGTGCTCATCAGTGTTTTCTCTCCCATGTTCCCACGACCCTGAAGATTCAACAGGAAATATGTGTGTGTGTGTGTGTGTGTGTGTGTGTGTGAGAGAGACATTTCCGACATTGTCGCCAACAGTGGCTACAAATGTATATATTACTCTCTTTTTTTCTTTTTAAAACTATATTTAATTAACTCTGCCTTTGTGTGTGTGTGTGTGTGTGTGTGTGTGTGTGTGTGTGTGTGTGTGTGTCTGTTACCTCTTAGTGATCCTTTCTGTATTTGAGGAATGTTGCTCAGGTCTGAAGGAAAACCCACATACACACCTCCATAGTTCCTATAAACACACATGCAACATGGTAAATATACTTTTAGAAGTAATCTTTTTCATTATATAAATTTATATAAATGTATATATATATATTATATTATATGCGTAGATTGAAAATCAGAACTGAGTGACTCACTTCCATTTGTTGTCCTCTGCCACGGACGACAAATCTTCTGATCTGTCAGCACACACACACACACAAACGCACACACACATACACACACAAACGCACACACACACAGACACACACACGTTCAAAGCTCCACATTAACGGAGCACATCAGAGAAAGGTCAAACAACAAGGACACGTTTTGATGAAAGAGGTCGGAGTGAACTCACATCTTCGATGAAGACTTGGAACGACCTGAAAACAGACGGAGAATAACTTTGATCCACAATTTAGTTTACTTCTTTCTGTTGAACTCATAATGTTCATGTTTATTTTGTATTTGTATCCACCTGCAGCTCACTTGGCACAAATAAACAACATGTGACAGAAGAAGTTACTAAAGCATTAAAGAGAGAGACGTTCTCCTCTCTCACGGTTCACCTGCAGCGCAGACGGGAAAACAACGTTCTCTCACCTGCAGTGACGTCGCTGCTGCTGCCGCTGGCCGGTGAGGAGTTACCACAGCCCATCTCTACCTGAGTCTATGAAGAGGAAGAACAAGAACAAGAAGAACAAGACAGAAGAAGAAGAGGAGGAGGAGGAGGTTGAGGAGAAGAAGGAGGATGAAGAGGAGAAGAAGAGGAGGAAGAAGGCAGAAGAAGAAGAAAGAAAAAGAAGGAGACAGAAGAAGGAGACAAGATGAATGAGGATGAGGAGGAGAAGAAGGAGAAGGAGACAGGAAAAGAAGGAAGTAAGAAGAAGAAAAAGAAGAACAAGACAGAAGAAGAAGAAGAAGAGAAAGAAGAAGAAGAGGAAATGAAGAAGCCGTGGAGCAACAACCGATACAAAGAAAGAAGGGATGAGGTCGTCCCTGTGCTCCCCGTTTAGTCGCGTGTACCTCTCGGCATGGAGGAAGGAATCAAATGAGGGTAAGAAAAGAGAGGAGGAGAGAGAGTGGAGGAGAGAGAGGAGAGAGAGAGGAGAGAGAGAGGAGGATAGAGAGGAGAGAGGAGGAGAGAGGAGAGGAGGAGAGAGAGGAGAGAGAGGAGAGAGAGAGAGGAGGAGAGAGAGAGGAGAGAGAGGAGGAGAGAGAGGAGAGGAGGAGAGAGAGAGGAGAGATAGATGAGAGGAGAGAGGAGGAGAGAGAGAGAGAGAGGAGAGGAGAGAGGAGAGAGAGGAGGAGAGAGAGAGGAGAGAGAGGAGGAGAGAGAGGAGAGAGAGAGAGGAAGAGGAGGAGAGAGAGAGGAGGAGAGAGGAATCAGCTCGGAGTGAGTTCTCCCTTGCTGTCGTGTTTGAATGTTTTCACCGAAATGTTCCGTTTAGTCTTCAGGTCACTTTGATGTATTTAAGGGGAACACTCAGAACCACCTGGATGGGTTCTGATTGGGTTCTAGGTAGAACCACCTGGATGGGTTATGGACGAACACTTTTCATAGAAGAGGGTTATTGCTAGAACCCTCTGGGTGTGTTCTGATTGGGTTCTAGGTAGAACCACCTGGATGGGTTCTGATTGTGTCCTAGGTAGAACCCTCTGGATAGGTTCTGATTGGATTCTAGGTAGAACCCTCTAGATGGGTTCTGATTGGGTTCTAGGTAGAACCACCTGGATGGGTTCTGATTGTGTCCTAGGTAGAACCCTCTGGTTGGGTTCTGATTGGGTTCTAGGTAGAACCACCTGGATAGGTTCTGATTGGGTTCTAGGTAGAACCCTCTAGATGGGTTCTGATTGGGTTCTAGGTAGAACCACCTGGATGGGTTCTGATTGTGTCCTAGGTAGAACCCTCTGGTTGGGTTCTGATTGGGTTCTAGGTAGAACCACCTGGATGGGTTCTGATTGGGTTCTAGGTAGAACCCTCTAGATGGGTTCTGATTGGGTTCTAGGTAGAACCACCTGGATGGGTTCTGATTGGGTTCTAGGTAGAACGGGCTGGACCGATCACAGCATCTTCCAGGAACCAAACGGAGGTACCGGTGCTCTCTAGAACCACACAGGGTTCTCTCAGAATGGACTTGTTCTTCAAACAAGTGCTCTCGTGTTTGTGTTCTCTGCGGAACACAAACACGTTCGATGCCGACGTGGGAAGTAAAAAATGGAAAACGCATAATTATCACGCTGCGTGCCGGAAAAAGAAAAATGAGCCGACACCTCCGTGAAAATACGAGATTGTTTGTCTCCTCGCGACTCGGTCCTGGTGCGAAGGTTTATTATAAATAGACGTGCTGGAAATCTAAAAACAATCCCAGATCATCATGTGATGCGTTCACGGAACAAGAAGCTTCATTCCTGGAGAACTGGAGAACGGAACGTGGAGTTTAAACATAGAAAGATGTTTATTTCATTATTATTCATAGAACTTGTGAATATAAGTCCAATATTGTGTCTTTTTGCTCTGTTTTTGGTCTCCACCGGATAGATTTCGAACTCTTCAGCTGCGAAACGCTCCATTATCTTTTTCACCGTTAACATTTTTTTTAAATTTCGTATTCATCGGGTTTGTGTCCATCTGACGAATATAAGTCCGATATTGTCTCGTCTTTTTATACGATGAGAGGAAATAAATAAATAGGATTAATCTTCGTTTTATGATCCGTTTCTGGAACAAATGTTTATTCTCATCTTCGTCATCGCCTTAGAAATGTTAGAAAACAGACGAAAATGTTTTTTTGGCGTCTTCAGATCGTTTCTGAGTGTTTGATGTTCATGTTCCTCAAAGAACAGGACAACGCAATGTTGGGTTTAAAACATAAAAAACGTTAATTTCATTATTATTCATAGACTTTGTGAATATAAGTCCAATATTGTCTTGTCTTTTTGCTCCGTTTTTGGTCTCCACCCGATAGATTTCGGCCTCTTCCGCTGCTAAATGCTCCATTATCATTTTCACCCTCTGCCGTTACCGGTTAGATCCTCGCCTGCGATTGGTCGATAATAATAACAACGAACTTCGTGCGTCGGTTCCACCGCGGCAACGGGAAAAGAAAAAGAAAAAACACTCATCAACCTTCTTCCTCTTGACTTTTAAATGACTAATGACCACACACACACATACACTAACACACACACACACACACACACTCAGTTAGACTCACATGAGTGACAGGGTAAAGCAGAGAGACTTTCAGAACATAATTGATCGTTCTCATGGTTTCCAGCAGGAAGAGGACATGACTTGTGCCGCATGCTGAGGGGTTTTCATTCGTTTCCCGCCTCTTGTGTTTCATTCAGAGCTTCAGTGAGAAATATCTGAAACAAACAAATCCAACACGCTCCACTGCAGGAAGGATATGAACGAGACCACCTTATAGGAGCTTTAACACACAGCAGGTGATGAAGGTTTAGACTTTTTTTCACACGGTTCAGATTGTTTATTTGTGAAAACCTTGAAAAAAAAAGAATAATATAGATTGTTGTACTCATGACATTTTTTTTATTTGCAATTTTTTTGTTTCTGAACAACAGGATATTTGACCTTTTAAAGAGAAAGTCTGATGAATTTATTTTCATTTTAATCTTGATTATCATATATATATATATATTTAATATATGTATTTTATATATTATATATATTATATATATATATACATAGTGTTGATTTTGTATTGTGTAATTGTAAAGTGGCTCTGGACCTGGACAGTCAATATTATTATTATATAAAAGGGGGAAGAATTAGAGTGAACTAAATGAGTTGTGTGTTTGAAGCTGCAGTTCCTCATTGTGAACACAGGGTGACAGTGTTCTCATATTTATCAAATTAAAATCCAATTCTGCTTTGTCTATGAATGGGAGATTGATTGTACAACAAGCAAATAAATCACCATCGAGATTGAGATAAAACTTTATCGATACCTGCAGGTAAAATTCACAAGCTCCCCAGCAGGTAAACATTATTTAAAGTAATTAAAATGAGCTCCACCTTTACCAACTGCAAAAAAACGGAGAAGAAAGGTTTGTCATCCGAGCTTCTCTTTGCTTTTAATATTGAGTTATTTTACAAATAGCGCCGACCTACTGGCCATAAGAGTCAATTAATACACTCTCGATATCTCGTTTTCCCCCTTTTACTAAAATAATCTGAATTATTACAGTCCATATTTTCATCAAATGCAAATGTAATGTTAAATACAGCTGCTTTTGAGCTTTCTTTAATCGGTTTGTATGTGGCACGGTTTACACTTCATACTTATTTTGAACAAATGCAAAGGAAAAGTTAAATACAGCTTTTGAAGGTTCTTTAATCAATGTGTATGTGGCACTGTTTACACTTCATACATATGTTAATCAAACGCAAAGGACATAAATACAGCAGCTTTTGAGTGTTCTTTAATCTGTTTGTATGTGGCACAGTTTACACTTCATACTTATTTTAATCAAATGCAAAGGACATAAATACAGCAGCTTTTGAGTGTTCTTTAATCTGTTTGTATGTGGCACGGTTTACACTTCATACTTATTTTAATCAAATGCAAAGGACATAAATACAGCTGCTTTTGAGTGTTTTTTAATCTGTTTGTATGTGGCACTGTTTACACTTCATACTGATGTTGATCAAACGTAAAGGACGCGTTAAATACAGCTTTGAGTGTTCATGAATCGGTTTGTACGTGGCACGGTTTACACGTCATACACGAGGTCATCCTGGGAGTGGCACTTCCCACACTCCATACTGAATTTTGACTTTTACTCGAAACACTCTGACTTCATCCTCACACTCCCCCTCTCTCTCTCTCCGCTGCAGGACGCACCGACATCCTCCCAGGACGCGCTGGATGTCCCGCGCGCCGACATGTCGCTCATAATCCTGCTCATCTCAACTTTAGGTGAGTTTAAGTTTGTTTTAAAGTTGTTTTTGTTCTTCGAAGTGTAGAAACTTTGTGGAGATGCTGCCAGGACACTCGGGCTGAGTTGGTTCTCACGCCTCCAGCAGCAACAACAACATGTAATGAAAGACATATTTAAACCATTAAAACACTGCATCACTTTATCACTTTTTCACTTTAATGTGTTGACTGTTTCTGAAAACACATTTAATGATTACCGTGTTTATACTTTTATTCCGTCTGTATATTTAATTAAATATTGTATTTTTGTTAGTTTTTTGTATTGTTGTTACTCCTGAGCACCTGCTGCTGTAATCCTGCAATGTCCCCACTGAGGGACTATTAAAGGATTATTTTACCTTATTTTTTATTTTTTTGCCCTAGAAATTAGATTTTTTGTAAATTGAGAAAGAGAAAAGGCTGCTGCTCTTTGACTATTCTCTCCCCCCCCCCCAGCCCTGCGGTGGCCCGTCGGGGCCCAGCAGCAGCAGCAGCTGCCGGACTACGCGGACGTGTGCACGGAGGGCAGCTGCTACCCGGCCACAGGTGACCTGCTGATCGGCCGCGCGCACAAGCTCTTCGTGTCCTCCACGTGCGGCCTGCAGCACCCGGAGCGCTTCTGCATCGTCGGGCACCTGGAGGTAAGGAGCAGGTCGGATGCTCCGTGGAGCCGCAAGGGCTGCCGGGAAATTAATGCACGGAGCTTTTGGAAATATTAGATTTATCAATTTAGACCATAAACTACAAAAAAAGCTCGGCGTCTTGGTGATTTAAGGAGACTTTTGGTGTATAAGGAGCACGATGACGTCATGACGTCATGTCCCTGAACAGAAACACAGAGAGAGAATGTTCTTTTTTTGTGCTTTTCTCTTGTGACAAGGAGGAAAACTTTATTTATATTGCAGGAAGAAGAGTGGGGGAGATATGGAGGTAGAGGATAAGTTGATATCTAATAATTTAAAAAACACATAGTTGAAGTTATGAAGACAAAGAGAATAAATATGTTACACACACACTCGGTTACAGGTCATGAGAGGTCAGAAATATACAAAGACATCATATAAACCGTACACTGTGCAGATAATCTAAATGTAAACCACATTTGTAGAAAGAAAACATAACATTTATGTATTATGTATATTACTTTGTGCCAGAAGCATACACGTTGTAATATATGTAAACACATCTCAAAACACGGCACGAGCAACACTTGTAAAATATGAGCAGCAAAGACTTTTTAAACTTACAAGAGCATCAGTGCAACTTTGATTTAAAACAATATAAATCACGCTAAACATTGACTTTGATATAATAAAGAAAGCAGAAGAAGAAATAGGTAATAAGTAATGATTTGTTGCCTTCCCTGTAAAGAGCCGCTCAATCCCCCATTATATTTAAATGTGTATTTAAGAGTCTATTAAATGTGCAGCTGTTATATTATGACGAGAGGAAACAAATAAATAGGACTAACCTTGTTTTCATCGTCATCGTCTTCGTCATCGTCTTGGAAATGTCACAAAACAGATGAACATTTTTTTTGCCGTCTTCAGGTCGTTTCGTGTTTATTTTCCTGTCCAATGAGCATCAATAATTCCATTGATTGTCATTTTTCTGCCGCTCATCAATAAGTGTGGGTCTGCACGTGGGCGCGTGCACGTGTACAGTATCTGGTCGCCGTCTCGTTGAGTGTGAGTTCAGACATTCCTCGCCACAATAAAAGCGCTGTGCGGCCTCACAATCGCTCCGCTGTGTGCATGTGGGAGGAGAAGAAAGGAGGAGGAGGAGGAGAAGGAGGAGCGTATTCTCCTTGTTATCAAACACCCCCTATGGCGAGCGCTCTGTGTGAATGGGCTCCTTATGAAGTGACACACTGCGGGCCCTTTTCCCCCGAGCTTCCTCGAGGATGAGCACAGCCCTCAAGTATGAGCTGGAGGAGGAAGTGAGCGAGAGAAAGAGAGAGAGAGAGAGACGAAGACGACGCTCACGTTTCAACATCGCTGGCCGGAGTTCGGAGAACATTGAGAAACTCCACTTGTTTATTATCCCGAGCCAAACGGTCGAGGAACACATTACTCACGTTACTACTTTGCTCACATGTGATGCGTTCAGGGACGTGAGCTCTTTGTGGAGCGTCGCTCTCATTCAGGATTTCCTTGATTAGTTTAAAAACAGATGATGATGCTTTTTTGTCCTATATATATATATAATTTTAGAATAAATATTCAATATTTTTTAGAATAAATTCTAAATATTTTTTAGAATAAAGTAATTTTAAAAATGTGAATACCTTTTAAATAATTTTAGAATAAATATACAATATTTTGTCGAATAAATTCTAAATATTCTTCAGAAGAAAGTAATTTAAAAAATTGAATACGTTTTAAATAATTTTAGAATACATGTACAATATTTTTTAGAATAAATTCTAAATATTTTTTAGAATAAAGTCAAAATATTTTTGGTATGATAAGAATGTGCATTGGTGTTTTATTTTGGACAGAATGACATTTTTTGAAGAGCTTATATGTAATCATGTTACATCCACACACCATAGACTCAGGGTTAAGTGTGTTGCTCAAGGACACATCGACGAGGGCGGGGATTGAACCCCCTGATTGGAAGTCGAACCTGCTAACCACTGACCCACAGTCCACCACACTGCTTTTTTAAACTCACTTTTTAACACCGTTATTGATGACCAAGAGGAACACATATACAATCCTTCATTTTTGTTCGCGCTGCGTTCACTGTCAATCCGACTTTCTGACCCCTTTGACCTTCTGTGCTCCGTCAGGAGGAGAAGAAATGTTTCGTGTGCGACTCGAGGCAGATGTTCGACGACGACAGCAACCAGGTCAGCCACACCATCGCCAACCTGGTCACCACCTTCGCCCACAACCGCCTCAAGACCTGGTGGCAGTCGGAGAACGGTGAGGGGTTGAGGGTGCGTGGGAAAAAGGAAAACCCCCCCAAAAAGGAAAAATAGTGTGTTTAATGTTGGATTACAGACACAGAGCTCTCCTCCTCGTGGGAACGTAGTTCGGTAATGACAAGACGAGGAGATCACAGGGACTCTCACTGCAGCTGAGGCACAAGGGGGCGGGGCTTACAGGTGTGCCGGGGGAGAACAGGTGTGCAGGATGTGTGTCATCACTTCAACACACAAGCGTTTAAAGTGAGGAGGAGGAAGGGCGTAATGAGACAGCGGAGGGTCAGAGATGTCCACAAACGAAGGATTCAGACACCACATTTTAAAAAGTCCAAATAGTATGTAAAGTATTTATAAGGAACTTTACTTAAAGTACCAGAAGTACATTGTTGTGAGTAAACATAGTCTATGATATATATATATATATATATATGAAATGTGAGAATATTTTATGAAATGCTTAGTCAAATGTTCCGATCCTCAATTTTCTTCAGTTTACAGCAATTTAAGACAATAAATTCAGCAAATCTTTACATTTCAGAAGCTGAAAATATCTGAAATTATTACATCTTTGGCATTTAATTGCATGAATATCAGCCTAAAATTATGAATCGGTTATCAAAACAGTTAGCGTCCCCATCTTTGATTTGTTTTAATGTATTTTGTTTAAAAAATGAGAAATTTTAAAGAACGAAACATGACATTCAGTTTCAGAGAAACTGACCTGGAGTCAGTTTGAAGGGACTCAGCCTGAAAGAAATCACAACACAGTCAGAAGGCTCAGCGACAGCAGAACAAACGGCCCTCCGAGTGGTGGGAGGTATGAGTCATAGGAGGGGGGATGGGGGGGGGGTGCAGATGGCTTACAAACAGCAGGAAGCTGCAGACACACTACGGATCTGCTTGGGATTTCCTAATTCCCTGGCGGCCGTCCTCCATCTTGGCGCTGTGCTGTGGAGTGTGGGCCGGGCCGTTGCAGCGGGACCAATGGGGGTGTCAAGAGAACCGGGTCACTTCACTCTCGCTGCATTTTACGACTTGTACGATGATTTAAAGAAGCAGGCCGGTCTCATCCAGCACGCGCAGATAAATCCTTGAATAATGAGCCGTAAGTCGCAGATGATGTAATCCACATAATCATGAAGGATGAAGTATAAAGAAGGCTGAATCCCACGCAGGGCGGGGCGCTCCAACGGACGGCCATCTTTCAGCCAAGAGACCGTCGCTAGTTCAAGAAGTGAATCTAGAAGTCAATGTTTATTTATCGGTCACAAAACTACGAGTCTTCACAATCTTTTCCTAAATCTAACTAAGTATTTCCTGATCTTTTCCTAAATCTAAATATGTTACGATCTTTTCGGAAACCTAACTAAGTATTTTACGATCTTTTCCTAATCCTAACAATTTTTTTACCATTCTTTTACTCAACCTAAGTATTTTACGATCTTTTTCTAATCCTGACTAAGTATTTCACGATCTTTTCCTAAATCTAAGTATTTTACGATCTTTTTTCCTCAACCTAACTAAGTATTTCACGATCTTTCCCTAAATCTAAGTATTTCACGATCTTTTCCTGAACCTAAGTTATTTTAGGAGCCGATGCAACACACTCCAGAACCAGAGTTTATTACATCCACGTGTGTGAACGCTCAAAAAGCCTTGGCTGCATAAACAGGTGCAGAAGGATTCTGTAAACATTTCAAATGAATGATGTGTAAGTACGTGAGAAAGTCGGTCTGTCAACGCCATTTTTATTTTTTATGAATGGGGGTCGGTACGAGAAACATTTTTAATTGTTAATTTCCTGCAGGTGTCGAGAATGTGACCATCCAGATTGACCTGGAGGCCGAGTTCCACTTCACACACCTTATCATGACATTCAAGGTGCCTGCATCACACACACACACACACACACACACGCACGTTGTACACTCTCAAACCCACGGAGATAAACACAGCGTTGGACAGCTGCGGTGGAGGAATGTGGTAAATCGGTCTGGTCTCTAAAGGACGGTGGGAAGAGAGGAAGGAGGGATGAGTTCGAGGGCGTGCAGTAAAAAAAACGAAAAGACGCCGCTCTCATAGTCAAGGCCTTCCTCCCATGATGACGGCCAGCTGGCTTTGAGCCTGTAATTCTACGTAATTAAAACACACACTTTCCACGTGCATCCTGTCTAATCCGTCTTTTGGATTAAATTGTAGAAAAAAACATCTCTGGAAATATCAGATTATATTTATTTTGAAGGTATCCCAAAGAAAAAAATATATATTTACAGTTTATCTAAAAAGCAGATTTTTTTATTATTTTATTCAAATGTAAAAGTCCCCCAAAAAGAAAACAAAATTCCACTATTTTCTTTTTTTGAGGGGGGGTTATATTTATTATTATGGTATCCCAATGAAAAAATATATATATTTACAGTTTATCTAGTTAAACAACAAAAAAATTTATATAAATAAATTCCCCAAAAAGAAAACCAAAATCCCACAACTTTTTTTCCCTTTTTAATTCATACAGAAATCTGTATGTAAAATATGGACAAAAACAAGTTATTCGTTTGGATTAACTGGATATTAATGATGGTTTTCAGAAGGAATTAAAGGAAATGAATGTGTGAGGGTAAGAGAAGATACAGATTAGCTATCCATGAGGCCAAGTATTGAGAAAAATTGTTTAAAATATTCTTTAATCATATCAAAATGGCGCTCATGTTCAGAAAAAAGTGATTTTATAGAACAAAAAGCATTAACATGTGACGATGAATAACCCCGCAGCGTCTCTTTCCGACAGACGTTTCGTCCGGCCGCCATGGTGATCGAGCGCTCCATGGACTTCGGGAAGACGTGGCAGGTTTATCGGTACTTCGCCTACGACTGCGAGTCGTCCTTCCCCGGCGTGTCGTCGGGGCCGAAGGGCAAAGTGGACGAGATCATCTGCGACTCCCGCTACTCGGACATCGAGCCGTCCACAGAGGGAGAGGTGAAGACAATGGTTTACTCCATTGCTACGAGCGCCTGGGCTCCATCGTGGGATTTAATTTAGTAAACGTTTGAGACTTTAAGGAGAAAAGTCACTTTCAAGACACACTTTACATTTCTTTTCACTCTTTCAGGTGATATTTCGGGTGCTGGACCCCGTCTTTGAGATTGAGGACCCCTACAGCCTGGAGATACAGAGTGAGCTGCTCCTACATTGCCTGAAAACAACAACGCTTTAAAACCTTTTATTGTTATGTTGTTGACATTATATAGATAAGAGGCCACGTTTTTTCTTACTTTTGGCCCATTACAAGTCCTTACTAAGTTACTTTAATTGATTTATTTAAAGTCGGAGGAGATTAAATTATCCAGTAATTCACAAGATAAGAAAAAAAAGATTCTGAGGTTAAAGAGATTTCACTTAATTAAACCCCCCTCCCAAAATGCTTAAAATCAGAGAAATCTCTTTCATCTTAAAAAAAATAAAATAATAATAATTTAAAATAATATAATATATTATATTAAATATTTTACATAAAAATGATATATAAGCTAAATAAGTATTCATGTTCAAAATAAACTAAATAAATCTTAGAGAACCACTGTAGAGTATAACGGGGACGTTCAGAACAGGCAAACATCCAGTCAGCAATCAATAATGAGTAGATAACGATACACACTTTATTTTTAAGTGTCTGTAATTTAAGAAGTTGTAAATAAGTATTAATTACATAGAAAATATGAATTTCCATGAAAGGAAATTGAATTTATACAAAAATGTTGAATTGTAAATAATAATTTGGAGATAACTGACCAATAGAATAACATGTGACCAAAATAATCAGGAGAAAACACTGTCGGGGTTCAGTTTGACCTGAGCGTGACCTCTGACCTCCCCGGTGTGGCGTCTGACGAGCACGTGACGGGCATTGAGGTGATTTCCAGAGCGGCGCATGGAATTTCACACGTTGGAGCGACTCAGCCTTTCACGCACTCGCCGACAACCAGACCGACAAACACACACACACACACACACACACACACACACACACACCTCATCTTAAGTATGGGGTGAGTACTGTGGGAGTGTGAGACACAAAGGTGTCTTTGAGGCTGGAAACTCGGTGAGTAACTTCAAACGTGTGTCTGTGTGTGTCTGTCTGTGTGTGCGTATGTGTGCGTGTCTGTGTGTGTCTGTCTGTGTGTCTGTGTGTGTGTGCGTATGTGTGTGTGTGTGTGCAGACATGCTGAAGATCACCAACCTGCGAGTGAAGTTCCTGAGACTTCACACGTTGGGCGACAACCTGCTGGACTCTCGCGAGGAGGTGACGGAGAAGTACTACTTCGCCCTCTACGACATGGTCGTCCGCGGCAACTGCTTCTGCTACGGCCACGCCTCCGAGTGCGCCCCGATCGACGGAGCGCCGACCGGAGCCGAGGGCATGGTACTTACTTACTTAATTACTTACTTACTTACTTACTTACTCACTTACTCACTTACTTCCTAGTTTACACACTTACTAGCTTATTTAATTACTTTGTTAATTACTTAGGCTACTTGCTTACACACTTACTAGCTTACTTACTCACTTACTAGCTTACACACGTACTAGTTTACTTACTTACTCACTTATTTACTAGCTTACTAGCTTTCTTACTTACTAGCTTACACACTTACTAGCTTACTTACTTACTCACTTACTTACTAGCTTACACACTTACTAGCTTATTTAATTACTTAGTTAATTACTTACTAGCTTACACACTTACTAGCTTACTTACTTACTCACTTATTTACTAGCTTACTTACATACTCACTTACTTATTAGCTTACACAGTTACTAGCTTATTTAATTACTTAGTTACTTACTTCCTTACTCACTTACTCACTTATTTACGAGCTTACACACTTATTTACTTATCTGTGTGTGTGTGTGTGTGTGTGTGTGTAGGTCCACGGCCGCTGTGTGTGTAACCACAACACCGAGGGACTGAACTGTGAGCACTGCCAGGACTTCTACCACGACCTGCCGTGGCGACCCGCCGAGGGCCGGAGCAGCCACGCCTGCAAGAGTGAGGACAATAACATCATCGCTCCAGCACGCCACCTGCAGGTTCATTGATTAATTGAATAATTGATTAATTGATTGTCTGGAAACGGCGCGCACCTCAGGGTGCGAGTGCAACCAGCACTCCTCGTCGTGCCACTTCGACCTCGCCATGTACGTGACGACGGGCAACGTCAGCGGCGGCGTGTGCGACGACTGCCGCCACGACACGGCGGGCCGGCGGTGCGAGCAGTGCGCCCCCTTCTACCACCAGCACCCCGACCGCGACCTCAGGGACCCCAACGTCTGCGAGCGTGAGTGACCTCTGACCTCTGACCCCTGACAGTCTGCTCCCCTCATGACGTGTTTCCTCCTGCACCTCCTGGAAGCCTTCTGAAGTCGCCGTTGTTCCGTCACGATTGTCATGACCGACTCTCCGCAGCGTGTAACTGCGACCCGGCCGGCTCTCTGCAGGGCGGCCTGTGCGACTCGCACACCAACATGGCCGCCGGGCTGATCTCAGGTCAGTGCCGCTGCAAAGCCAACGTGGAGGGGGAGCGCTGCGACCGCTGCAGACGGGGCCACCACGGCCTGGGCCAGGGGCCGCACGGCTGCCTGCGTGAGTCGCCTCACATTACACGACAATCAAAAGTTTGGGGCCACTCAGAGAATTCTGTGTTTTCCATGAAAACTCACACTTCACTTTTATTGAGCAAATTAGAAGCAAAAAAAGCTGTAAATCATCAATTAGATGTTCCACTTCTGTTGTTTAGACCGTACAGCCTCCTTAACCATGCATGTCATCCATTAAAATACCTATATGTAAAATATATATTACAATCCATTCCTTACTCTCTCCAATGCTATGAAGAGATACCTTCATTTGAGCTCTATGATAATGTAGATTAATGCAATTTAGTTCTTGACTCTGAAGTTGACTGAAAGCACCGTGTTGATAAACTACAGACTTTGTGACCTCATTGTGTGTGTTGTGTGTTGTGTGTGTTGCGTGTGTGTCGGCAGCGTGTGCGTGTAACCAGCTCGGCACGCTGTCAGGAGGAAGCTCCTGCGACGCGGACACAGGAAGCTGCTTCTGCAAACGACTCGTCAACGGACGAGACTGTGACGAGTGTCTGGTGAGCAAAACAAGCGCCTCCAGTAGACACTGTGGTTGTGAGAGAGTGTGTGTGTGTGTGTGTGTAAGTGTGTGAGTGAGAGTGTGTGTGTGTGTGTGTGTGTGTGAGAGTGTGTGTGTCAGTGTGTGTGTGTGTGTGAGTGAGTGTACGTGTATATACACTACCGTTCAAAAGTTTGGGGTCACTTAGAAATGTCTTTATTTTTCAAAGTAAAGCACTGTTTTTTCAATACAGATAACATGAATCAAAAATACACTCTATACATTGTTAATGTGGTAAATGACTATTCTAGGTGGAAGTGTCTGGTTTCTAATGAAATATCTCCATAGGTGTATAGAGGCCCATTTCCATCAACGATCACTCCAGTGTTCTAATGGTACATTGTGTTTGCTAATCGCCTTAGAAGACTAATGTCTGATTAGAAAACCCTTGTGCAATTATGTTAGCACAGCTGAAAACAGTTATGCTGGTGATATAAGCTATACAACTGGCCTTCCTTTGAGCTTGAAGTTTGAAGAACAAAATTAATACTTCAAATATGAATCATTATTTCTAACCTTGTCAATGTCTTGACTATATTTTCTATTTAATTTTCAATTCATTTAATAAATAAAAGTGAGTTTTCATGGAAGACACAAAATTGTCTGGATGACCCCAAACTTTTGAACGGTCGTGTGTGTGTGTATATGTGTGTGTGTATACGTATATGTAGTGTATGTGTGTGTGTCAGTGTATGTGTATATATGTGTGTGTATATGTGTGTATATATGTGTGTGCGTATATATATATGTGTGTGTGTATATGTGTGTATGTATATGTGTGTTTATGTGTGTGTGTGTATATATGTGTATATATGTGTGTGTATATGTTTGTGTGTGTACGTATATGTGTGTATATGTGTGTGTGTGTACGCATATGTAGTATATGTGTGTGTATATATATATATGTGTGTGTGTATATATGTGAGTATGTGTGTGTGTGTGTATATGTGTGTATATCTTTGTATATGTGTGCGTATGTGTGTGTGTATATGTGTGTGTATATGTGTGTATATGTGTGTGTGTGTATAAACAAAGCTCTGTTTTCCGTCCTCTCCCCTGTAGCCGCAGCATTGGGGTCTGTCCAATGACATGGACGGCTGCAGGTCATGTGACTGCGATCAGGGCGGAGCCGTCAACAACGAGTACGCTGCCCGATCTTTCACTGTCACGAGGATGCGACGTACTTTAACTTGTCATATAAAATCTACAACAACGACCCAAGAGGGTCAAACACTAAAACACACACACACACTTCTAGAAGCTTACAAAAATAAAAACACTAATATAAGACGTGTTGAACCCCTCCAGCTGCGAGCCTCACTCGGGGCAGTGCGTGTGCAGAGAGCACATGTTCGGCCGGCGCTGCGACCAGGTGGAGTCCGGCTTCTACTTCATCACTCTGGACCACTACACCTACGAGGCGGAGGACGCCAAGCACGGCCCCGTACGTGTGTTTTAATGGACTATCCCGCGTATTGTTTACACGTAAACGAACGTTGTTGACCTCTCGTCAGGGCGTGACCGTGGTGCCGAGGCCGTACCCTCTGGATCGCAGTCCCACGTGGACCGGCGTGGGCTTCGTGAACGTCCCGGAAGGAGCCTACTTAGAGTTCTCCATCGACAACGTGCCCGAGTCCATGGACTACGACATCCTGATCCGCTACGAGCCGCAGGTGATAAACGTTTACGTTTATGTTTACGCGCTGAGCAAATGTTCCTGTTGCCGAAGTTTAAAAAACATCATGTGGCATTTTGTTTATTACATTTAAATGTGCGTCTAGAACAAGTCTTCAGACAGAGTATTAGCTTTCTATTGGCGGTCGGTGGTGTTGATTTCATTTGATAAAGGGTGTGTGTGTGTGTGTGTGTGTGTAGCTGCCGGAGCAGTGGGAGCAGGTGAACGTCCGAGTGGAGCGTCCCGTCCTCGACCCTCCGAGCTCCTCCGGCCACTGTGACCACCCCGTGCAGAGCGGAGACGACCAGTCCATCTCCCTCCCACCTGGATCCAGGTAAGAACTAACTGTGTGTGTGTGTGTGTGTGTATGTGGACACACACACACACACACCCCGTCTCTCGCTGTGTTTCAGACATGTGCTGCTGGTGAGGTCGGTGTGTTTCCAGCGAGGACTGAACTACACGCTGCACCTCACGCTGCCGCTCTACTCGTCAGTCAGTGACATCCAGAGCCCGTACACGCTCATCGACTCCGTACGTTGAATCTAAGGAACTACATTCACTTATTCACTCACTCATTTATTCACTCATTCATTCACTCATTCATTCACTCACTCATTCACTCACTCATTCACTCATTTATTCATTCACTCACTCACTCATTCACTCATTCATTTACTCATTCATTCACTCATTTATTCACTCATTCATTCACTCACTCATTCACTCATTTATTCACTCATTCATTCACTCATTCATTCACTCATTTATTCATTCACTCACTCATTCACTCACTCACTCACTCATTCATTCACTCACTCATTCACTCATTTATTCACTCATTCATTCACTCACTCATTTATTCACTCATTCATTCACTTATTCATTCACTCATTCATTCACTCACTCATTTATTCTCTCATTCATTCACTCATTCATTCACTCACTCATTCACTCATTCACTCACTCACTCATTTATTCACTCACTCATTCATTCATTCACTCATTAACCCGCAGCTCATCTCAAAGGACAGCACGAGTGTCCGGGTC
>NC_079397.1:3430917-3605917 GCF_029220125.1 Pseudoliparis swirei
TTTTTTATGGGAGTTTTCTGGCTGTATCTGGTTCTCAGTTTGTGGAACATATTATAGCAGTTTAGCTGAGGTCAAGGTCGGAGACCTGGCCAGCCAATAAGATGCCGCCGTAAAACAACTTGTTTTTATGATTAAAGTCATTGACCTAACATGTGTTTAAAACGACCTCGAGTCCTCGTCCAACGCTGTTCACCCGAGAAGGACAGGAACTCTCTTGAACAGCCTTAAATCTCGTCGTCACTCTTTCATTTAAAATCCAAACGTGCTGATGAGCGTCGCAGGCTTCTGTCCTGTGAACCTATTGGTCAACACGTGTATGAACCCCCTCATCGCCGTCCTAACGCTTCCTGTCCTGCAGTCTCGTGTTTCCTTTTACGGAACATCTTTTTTCTCCCGTGAGTCACCGTGTTGTGGAACTTGAGCTTTATTTAGTTTTTCCAGAGTTTTCCGTTTCTTTTTTTCCGCGTCCACGAGGAAGCAAACGTCCCAGAGAGGACTGTGAAGTATCTCTGCAGGTTCACACTAAACGTCCGCAGCAGTGAATCCGTCTCTGACCCCCCCCCCCCCCCCCCAAATGAGTATTATTGTCTGTTTAACAAACTGCCGGGTAGTCCATCTGCAGAAATGTGTGCCTCACAGTAGCTGGCTCATCTCAGAGAGAGAGAGGGAGGGAGGGAGGGAGGGAGGGAGGGAGGGAGGGAGGGAGGGAGTGGAGCTGGGAATGACCTCTCGTTCCCAGCTCATGGGAGCCAGATGTTCTCCAGAATCTCCCAGGCATCCCGTGTGCGTCATGGACCGACGCCCAGAAGGATCCAGAACTATTCCTGCTGTTTCCCCCGAGGGTCTCTGGAGCTTTTAAACCAGCTGCCCGGGCGATACGCTCACACACACACTGAGACATGTGTGTGTGTGGGAGGGGTTTGTAGTGATGAGGGAGTGAGTGGAGCTTCGTAAAGATCGTCCGGTTTTATACGTCGGAGGTTAAAATGTGTGTGTTGTCGGGTTCCTCGTCTCAAACCCCTAAACCGTCACCTCGTGCTCCGTAAATCACGCCGGTGGTGGAAACCTTTCCCACCTTGCATTCCTTCTTCCTTTCCCAACCTCCTCCTCTTCTTCTTCTGTGGGGAGGAAGGGCAGCCCTGCTCGAGTGCCTCGAGACTCCCGGGCCGGCGTGACCTTCAGGGTCACGGTCACGTCTGAGTTTATTTACTGGGCGTCCCGGAGGTTGAACACACTTCTTTTTTTTCTTTTTTTATGTTTATTTTCCCCAGAGAGACTTAAAAACTCAAACCCCACGCGCCTCGCAGAGCTGATCATGACGGAGGCTTTGGTTCAGTTAGACTGCAGCAAGAAGGATGAAGCATGTCTCGGGGGCATTGGCATCATTTAAATAATATAACAAATACTTCATATACTTATGATGGCTGACAAAGGAAAGCTGCAACAGAAACTGTAGTCAGAGATGTTATCGATCTTGTAAAAGGAAATGGAAATACAAATAAATATATACATGTATACGCTTATTTATTTTTCATAAATTAAACGTAATTTCACTATTCTTTTTCGTCACACATTTTGTTTAAATTTAGGCAAAGAGAGAGCGTTCTTTCTTTGAATATGAAGACTTGAATTGTGTCATATTTACTGACATCAATTAGAAAACTCGCTCTTTCATATAAAGAAAATATGGGTAATGAAACTAATTCAAATTAATACAAACACAAGATAATAGAACAGTCGTAATTAAAGATGTAAACATATTTAAACTAGAACGGGCACTTGGTAGAGCGCATACCTTCGCATATCACAAGATTGGGCATTGCATTATGAACATTTTGGCATTAGTTGCATGCCAATTGGATAAAAATTGACCGCGCTATGGTAAAAATAAGATGTTGACCTTTTCATGACCTTGACCTTTGACCCGATCGATCCCAAAATATAATCAAATGGTCCCCGTATAATAACCAAGCATCCCACCAA
Source organism: Pseudoliparis swirei (assembly GCF_029220125.1). Lineage (NCBI taxonomy): Eukaryota > Metazoa > Chordata > Actinopteri > Perciformes > Liparidae > Pseudoliparis > Pseudoliparis swirei. The sequence goes on from NC_079397.1 coordinate 3,432,901, forward strand.
ATTTCATGCGATTCGGTTTAATACTTTTTGAGTTATGCGAGTAACACGGATACAAATAAATAAATAAATACACGGCGATCAAAACATAACCGTCCGCATTTTCAATGCGAAGGTAATGAACATTTTACGGTATTTTTTAAAGTAAATTCTCCTGTATTTATTTGTGTCATTTCTCTCCTCCAGCTTGTGACTGCGACTCTCGGGGCGTCTCCGGCGCTCAGTGCCACCGCGCCACGGGCCAGTGCTCCTGCGTGGAGGGCGTGTCCGGGCCGCGGTGCGACGCCTGCGCCAGGGGCTACCAGGGGGAGTTCCCCTCCTGCGAGCCCTGCCACCGCTGCTTCGGGGTCTGGGACGCCGTCGTCGGCGAGCTGACCAATCAGACGCGGCGCCTGGAGGCCCAGGTGACGCAGCTGCAGACCAGCGGCGTGACGGCGCCGTACAGAGAGCTGGTCGGCAGCCTGGAGACCAACGTCAAGGCCGTCCGGGAAATCGTGGAGAGCAACGCCGCCGCCGTGAAGCTGGAGGAGATCCAGGAGCTCATGCATCAGATCATGTGAGAACGCAAAGAAAAGAGATAAAAGAGATAAAAAGAGAGAAAAGAGACAAAAGAGACAAAAGAGACATAAGAGATAAAAGATATAAAAGAGATAAAAAGAGACAAAAGAGACAAAAGAGATAAAAGAGACAAGAGATAAAAGAGATAAGAGACAAAAGAGATAAAAGATATAAAAGAGATAAAAGAGACAAAATAGACAAGAGACATGAGACAAAAGAGAGAAAAGATATAAAAGAGAGAAAAGAGATAAAAGATATAAAAGAGACAAAAGAGATAAAAGATATAAAAGAGACAAAAGAGATAAAAGAGACATAAGAGAAAAAAGATATAATAGAGACATAAGAGATATAAAAGAGACAAAATAGACAAAAGAGACATAAGAGATAAAAGAGATAAAAGAGATAAAAAGATATAAAAGAGAAAAGAGATAAGAGACAAAAGATATAAAAGAGATAAAAGAGACAAAAGAGATAAAAGAGACAAAAGAGACAAAAGAGACATAAGAGATAAAAGAGATAAAAAGATATAAAAGAGAAAAGAGATAAGAGACAAAAGATATAAAAGAGACAAAATAGACATAAGAGATAAAAGAGACAAAAGAGACAAAAGATATAAAAGAGACAAAAGAGATAAAAGAGACATAAGAGATAAAAGATATAATAGAGACAAAAGAGACAAAAGAGCTAAAAGAGATAATAGAGACAAGAGAGACCCGCGGGGCGCTTTACGTTGAAGTTCCTGTCGTGGTTCTGCAGCGGCGTGATGTCGTACCTCAACGGGAAGCTGAACACGACGGAGGAGACGGCGATCCATCTCCACGGCGACGCCAACGCCACCGACGCCGACCTGGCCGCGCTGACCGACGAGGCCGGCCGGCTGGAGCTGAGGGTCCGGGAGCTGAGGCGGCAGGTGGACAACTTCAAGAACGCCAACATCCAGGGTGAGGGGGCGGAGCCGAGGGGGCGGAGCCGAGGGGAGGAACCAGCGCATCGTCAGCGTGTGTCGCTCCACATAGATCCTCGTCCTATAGAAGCTGCACGCTCGTGAGAGTTGAGGGTTTGTTCTCGTCAACAACGGCGACTCCCGAAGGTTAGCGTAGACGACGTCATCAGATCCCTCAGAGCACGCTGACGGCGTTCCTCTTCTCCCGACCGGCTACGGCAAGAGTTTGATGGACAGACGGCTCGTCCAATCACGAGTGTCGAGTGTAGTTTTGTTAATGTGTAGAGACCGAAGTCACCACCAGGTTTCTGACGTGACCCTGAAGTTGTAGCTTCTTCTTTTTAACATTAAAAACAGCTTGAAAACCACCAATAATTGAATAGAAATAACATATTGTTGTAAAATAACTTTTTTAGCTGACTTAAATTAAAGTTACAGGAATTCACCTTTTATAATCCAGACCGACTGATACCCTTTGCTGTGTGTGTGTGTGTGTGTGTGTGTGTTCAGGTGCCATGGACACCATTGCCGCCGCACACGTGGCGTCTGCGGCGGCCGCGCTCGGCGCCAACGCCTCCACCAGCGACCCGGGGAACACGCTGGAGGCCTCGGCCGCGGTCCGGAGCGCCGCGGAGGACAAACTGAGCGCCGCGCAGACGGAGTTCGACCGCAAGCACGAGAGAAACGCCAAGAAGCTGGACGCGCTGTCCGCCGAGCTGGACGCGCTGGACCCGGCGCCGCTCAGCGAGCAGGTGGGGGCGGCGCCGTCTCTCGTAGAGAGAGGCCAACGGCTTCTTTCTTTTCTCCATATTTAATCTGTTCTGATCTCTCAGACGTGCGGCGGTGCGGCCGAGGGCGCCGGCTGCTCCGCCTCCCCCTGCGGCGGCTTGGGCTGCGGCGGCGAGGACGGAGCGGCCCGGTGCGGCGGAGACGGATGCGGAGGCGTGGCCACGGCGTCCCGGAGCGCTCTGGAGTCCGCCGGAGACCTGGACCGGGAGATCCTCGCCGCCAGCCAGGAAGTGGACAAGCTCTCCAGGCTGGTGGGTGAACGCCGTGTTGAGACCCCCCCCCCCGTCAGGGTCCTGACGTGTGTCTGCGGTCCAGGTGTGGGAAGCCAACAACCGAGCCAGCCAGGCCCAGGTGAACGCTCTGGAGGTTCTGGTGAAGTCCAACCGGAGCAAAGAGAGGGTGGAGCAGAGCAACCAGCAGCTCCGTCAGCTCATCAAGGAGATCAGAGACCTGCTGACCGGTGAGGACACACGCCGACACGCCGTCACACCGTCACACCGTCACGCCATCACACCGTCACGCCATCACACTGTCACGCCGTCACGCCGTCACGCCGACACGCCATCACACCGTCACGCCGACACGCCGTCACACCGTCACGCCGTCACGCCGACACGCCGTCACACCGTCACGCCGTCACGCCAACACGCCGTCACGCCGTCACGGAAAATATTACTTTTAAACAGATTTCTAGTTGCTATACATTTTCTACTTTCTATTTTTCCATTTTTTCTTCAGTTTCACTGAACAAAGAAAATTGCGAAAAAAACATTGTAAATGACAAAAATATATAAAATAGAAGATAATAATAAAAAAATAAATACACATTAAAATACAAATAAATAAAAGACAGACCCCCAGTAGACAATATATAGTAAATACAATTAAAAGGGGGGTCATCAATCGCTTTTTACATTTTTTTATAAATTTACTTTTCATTGTATACGGTCAACTTTTTGCAACACATCTTCAATAAAGACATCTTTGAATATTTGTAAAACTGGACAAAAAACCTTGACAGTTGCACTAAAAACATCAACATAATAAACCTCATGGAGACCCTTTTATCAGGATCAATATGTTCTGGACACTTTGGAGGACATCGTGACAAAGTTTATTCGGCCTTCAAGAAAAGTCATTTCTAGAAGTTTGAAGTTTCCCCCCCAAAAAATATGAACTCCACAACTAATGTTCTGTATGTTACGGATCGGCGCTCAAAGAATCGGTTTTTTCCCCCGCCTCTCCAGACGACAAGGTGGAGGTGTCGGTGATCGAGGCGGTGGCCAATGAGGTGCTGGCGCTGGAGATGCCGACGTCCACCGAGAAGCTGCAGGAGCTGACGACGGAGATCCGGGAGAAGGTCGGCGCTCTGACCAGCGTGGAGACGATCCTCAGCCAGAGCGCCGAGGACATCCGTGCCGCCGAGACGCTGCTGCGGCACGCCAAGGCCGCCAGGTAGACACGCCCCCTGGGGCCGCCAGGTAGACACGCCTCCTGGTGGCTGCGAGGTAGACACGCCCCCTGGTGGCCGCCAGGTAGACACGCCTCCTGGTGGCTGCGAGGTAGACACGCATCCTGGTGGCCGCCAGGTAGACACGCCCCCTCCCCTGGTGGTCGGGGTCGCCGCATTGTTGATGTTGTTCTCGTCAACAACGGCCGTCATTTGCAGACGCATGATTAGATATTATGAAATATTATGATAATATGAGAATAGGTTTTTTATGGTAGTTTATTTTTGCTGACACGTTTAATATTCATAGTATAAAGTCTAACTTATCACTTTTAAACATTTAAAAATATTTAGATATAATCACGCAAAATATTAGATTAGATTTTACATGGTTCATCCCCAGGGGTAAATTATTAAAAATATACAATATAATAGAATTAAATAGCGGGGCATATTATATTTAAGAATTAAAATAATAAAGGAAATGAAAATTAAAAAATATAAATGAAAGTGTATACAGTGTGTCTACAGAACAGTTCAAGGATGATTTATTTGTATTTATTAAAAAAAGAAGAAAAATGTCAACAGAAAATCAATAATTCAGTCCATAATTTGCTTTTCTGCCTTTTATTTATTGAAAGTCTGCAAATATTAATAATACAAACTTTAAAAGAAATGAAAGAACATTCTTAGAGCCCATATGTGTGACTAACGCTGTGTGAATATGAATATATACTGAAAATATGTTATCAGTGAGGAGGCGGCGACCGTGAAGGAGGCGGCGGACGTGGTGAAGACGGCCCTGGAGGAGACTGAGCGCGCTCAGAGCGTCGCCATGGACGCCATCCTGCTGGCCCAGAACAACACGAGGGGAACCCTGGACCTGCTGCTCTCTGTGAGTTTGACCTCTGACCTCCAAAAAACGCTCCTCTCAGACAGATGAAAGCTTCATGTACGGATAACGGATGCAGAGCCAGTGGCTTGTACTCAAATGTGCGTGTGTGCGTGTGTGTGCGTGTGTGTGTGTGTGCGTTCAGGTGGAGTCGGAGACGGCCGTGTCGGAGCTGAAGCTCGGCAACACCACGGGCCGCCTGGTCCAGCTGGAGCGGGAGGTCGGCCTGCTGAGGCAGAACAGCCTGGAGGTCAACCGCCTGGCGGAGGCGGCCGACTGGGCCACCGACCAGGCCCGGCTGAACGCGGAGGAGGCCCAGCAGGTCGCTCACACACACACACACACACACACACACACACACACACAGAGAATTAGTGGGGCAGCAGCAGAAAATTCACCTTTCTTTCTTTCACCGTGTTAGACGGATGAAATCCAGCTGCTCGTTACCACCAAAATCCAAATGTTACAGAAGGAATGATGACAGTGTGTGTGTGTGTGTGTGTGTGTAGGAGTTTGACATGGAGGTGAAGGACAGGTTGGTGGATGTGGAGGACCTGGTGGAGGACAAAGGGGAGGCGGTGCAGCAGGCGAGGAGGAGGGCGGACGAGCTGCAGCAGGAGGCCAGAGAGCTGCTGGCCCAGAGCGGCAGGAAGCTGCAGAGACTCGGGGGTGCGGAGCGTTTTCATTCTCACGTGACTACAAACTTCACGATGACATCATCAGGACTTTATTCATGTTTTTTTTACATTGATTCCAGAGCTGGAAGGTTCCTACGAGGCCAACCAGCTCGTCCTGGAGGCCAAAGCCGCGGAGCTGGCGGAGTTGGAGCGCGCCGTGCGCCGGGTCCTCGACGAGATCAGCTCCAAAGTGACGCTGTACAGCACCTGTCTGTGACCTTTGACCTCTCCCCTGGAGTTTAATGCTTTCAAAGCATTTCAAACGACAATCCTGATTATTTCATAGCTTTCAGGACCAAACACTGTAACACGTTTGACACTGTGCCAACAACTTCATATTCGTATCGGACGGCGGTGACAAAAATACTTTTTAATAATATAAACGAGTTAAAGACGTTAGTGTTGAAGTCACGAGTCTCGAAGGAAACCACTCACAGCCGACGTTGACCTCAGAGCTCCAAACCAAGAATGTGTAGATGTGATTAAACAATTTAGCTGTATAAGATATTTACAATCTGTTTTTAAAATATATGAACATATTTGATAAACATTTTATACGTATGTTAATAAGCCCAAAGATATTAAACATTTGTGGACCAAAAAAAAAAACAATCGTGAATGTTTTTGTTTACAAGTAGGAACAAATATTAAACTTATATTTGACAACAAGCTGCGGAAGTCTTTTTTTTCCTGCACACAGTTTTTACTATTTCAATAAAATTACCTAATTTAATAAAAATAAATCAAATTCTGGAAATGTTTAATACATTTCTTTTTGTTAATTCTTTGGAAACAGAGGTTCTCTTTTAAACCTCCTGATTTGCATATAAGCATCTTTATTAAACAAGTCATCCTTACTGATCTTGTAATAAATGTGCAGGCTGCACAACAGCGCCTCCCGCAGGCAGAGAACAGGAACTGCAGGAAGGTTGAAAAACGTTTGGAGATATTTTAAATGTAAAAACCCAAATGTTCTACATTTCCTCATGACGAATAACGCATCGGTCTGAAATAACTCCGACATATTCAAACTTGGACAAAGATGATTCACAAGAAACATTTTTATTTGACATATTTGGCATTCAGAAGAATAATTTGTTCCTCGTTAAAATAGAGCATCCTCCATGAAATAATTATCTCAATATTACAAAAGATGATCCCACAACCGGCCGACCTCGTACGTGAGGCGATGACACAGAGTTCAGCATCAGCGCCACGTGAGACCGATGTGGGTTTAAGGGCTTAAAACTGACCGGAGAGACCGACTGCAACCAGAACCACAACGAGTCCGTGTTCAACGAGTTGTATTTCCAGAGGCAAAACCTGAAATAAAAACAACTTCACATCATCGCGGGACAACTCTGTTCTGGTTTAGAAAGCAAAAAGGACGTAGGAGGTTTAAAAGAAAATGAAATAGGAGAAAGAAATCCTCCCACAACGCACTGGCGTAAGAACATATGGAGCCAGAGAGGAAACCTCACGGGAGAAACTTAAATCAACAGTTTGACCTCATTTAAAACCGTCATGAAGTCCAGCGACTGAGCTCCAAAACATGACGACTGGAAAAGTGCTCTGGATTTATTTATTTTATCCAACTCACACCTGTAGGACTGGCCTCGGTTCCCGAGTCTAGTCCTTAAGACTCGACTCAGATTATTGGGTCTAGTCCTGAGGGTCTACACTTGGTTCCGGGGTCTAGAGTCCTGAGGGTCTACACTTGGTTCCTGGTCTAGTCCTGAGGGTCTACACTTGGTTCCTGGTCTAGTCCTGAGGGTCTACACTTGGTTCCTGGTCTAGTCCTGAGGGTCTACACTTGGTTCCTGGTCTAGTCCTGAGGGTCTACACTTGGTTCCTGGTCTAGTCCTGAGGGTCTACACTTGGTTCCTGGTCTAGTCCTGAGGGTCTACACTTGGTTCCGGGGTCTGGAGTCCTGAGGGTCTACACCTGGTTCCTGGTCTAGTCCTGAGGGTCTACACTTGGTTCCGGGGTCTAGTCCTGAGGGTCTACACTTGGTTCCGGGGTCTAGTCCTGAGGGTCTACACTTGGTTACTGGTCTAGTTCTGAGGGTCTACACTTGGTTCCTGGTCTAGTCCTGTACGGCTGGGTCTAGTCTCTGCTGCGGGGGTTGTGCGGGGCGGGCGCTCCCTCCAGGGGGGCGGAGCTAGGGACGGAGAGCAGCTGGCCGGCGTGCATGCGCTCGTTGGCGAGCAGCTGGCAGCCGTCCTGCAGCATGCGCAGGGCGATGCGGGCGATGTTGCGCGAGTCGTCGAGGCCGGAGTGAGGGCGGCCCTCGTACTGCAGACCCAACTTCTCCAGCATGGTGCTCAGCTTGGTCTGTGTGCGCGGAACCTGGGGGGGGGGGGGGGCTGATTGGTGGTTTTCATTCCAACAACAATAAGATCCTCCAACAAGACGTGATCGTAACTTGTAAACCTCCTTGTTGTGAAATTTAAAAAAAGACTTGAAACGATGAAACACAAACCTTGTAGAAGTTCCCGTAGGATTTCCTGATGTTGATCCACTTCTTGGCAAAGTGCGGGTATCGGATCCGGCTGAGTCGGCACTGGATGTGGAGGAACTTGCTCATGTCCCAGGCCCTGAGACAAAGAGACAGACTCGGTGAGGCGACCTTTCACTCGCCCGGCGGGGACGGAGACCTCGCAGCGTACCCGTCGGTGAGGAGGGCGTATTTGTACTTGGTGCCGAGCTCCCGGTCCCGGAGCCACGTGACGACCCGCTGGAGGACTTCTGGAAACGCGTCCGCCTCGTCCACCATCTTCTGCTCAACGGAACACGAGTCAAAACCGACGCGTTCGACACGGATAAATGTTTCGATATCGTCGCTCTGGGCTCAACCGACCTGCGTGATCCCCGTTAGCTTCACGCAGAAGTCCGACAGCTGTGGGTTCACCTCCGGCTTCACGTATTCCTGAAAGGAGTCCACCTGCAACGCGAAATGAAGAGAATAACTCTCAGAAGGAGACGGACCACAGATTATTTATTTTTTTAAACCGAGCGCCTCGAACGCGACGTACGATTTCCAGCGTGTGCGTGTTGATGAGAACCATCGGGAACTCGATGATTTCGTGATGGAAGTCGGCCGGGTTGTCCTCTTCGCACGTCGCCTCGAAGTCCACCACGCAGATGTAGTCGTAGAAGGCGCCCGTGGGCCCGTCCTCGGCGGCGGACAGCAGCAGCTTCTGCTTCTTGTAGTGGCTCTTCAGCCTCTTCTTCATCACGTCCTTCACGCCCCTTGACGCGCAAACAGAGAAAAGAGGTTTGGAGGGAAGGCGGGTCGGTGTATTCCAAAGCGTACACTACCGTCTAAAAGTTTAGGGTCACCAAGGATAATGTGGTGTCTTCCATGAAAACTCACTTGTATTTATTAAATGGATATAAAATATAATCAAGACATTGACACGGTTATAAATAATGATTTTTATTGTAAATATTAATGTAGTTTTTCAAACTTGTGGCTCAAAGGAAGGCCAGTTTTATAGCTTCTCTCACCAGCTAACTGTTTTCAGCTGCGCTCACATAAAAAGGGTTTAAAGGTTTTCTAAGGCGATAACACAATGTACCATTAGAACAGTGGAGATGGGCCTCTACACACCTCTGGAGAGACTTCATTAAACACCAGAGAATAATCATCTCCACATTAACTATGTAGAGAGAGTTTATGATTAATTTAATGTATCTTCATTCGAAAAATAAGGACATTTCTACGTGACCCCAAACTTTTGAACTGTCGTGTATTTTTACCACTTTATTATTTTTTATATTTGAGTTGATAAAAGAATAATATATATTATTAGAAATATTATTTCAAATAATAATAATTATATATATATATTAAAAAAGTATCCTCAGGCCAGATGGATTCTCAAGGGTTTTCTACCCCTCCGCTAGTCTTCTAAGGCGATAACACAATGTACCACTAGAACACTGGAGATGGGCCTCTACACACCAGAGAATACTCATGTACACATTAACTATGTAGTGTTTATGATTCATTTAATGTATCTTCTTTAGAAAAATAAGGACATTTCTACGTGACCCCAAACTTTTGAACTGTCGTGTATTTTTACCACTTTATTATTTTTTATATTTGAGTTGATAAAAGAATATATATTATTAGAAATATTATTTCTAATAATAATAAATCTATATATTTAAAAAAATTATCCTCAGGCCAGATGGATTTCTCGAGGGTTTTCTACCCCTCCGCTAGTCTTCTAAGGCGATAACACAATGTACCATTAGAACACTGGAGATGGGCCTCTACACACCTCTGTAGAGACTTCATCAACACCAGAGAATAGTCATCTACACATTAACTATGTAGAGAGTGTATTTCTGATATATTTATTGTATCTTCATTGATAAAAACAGAGCTTTGAAAAATAAGGACATTTCTACGCGACCCCGATGTGGGTCGTGGTTTCTCACCGCGTGTCGAGCTGCAGCCCGGCCAGCTTGATCCGGAGCTCGTCCTTGGTCATGCGGTTGATGTGTCCGTTGGCCATGGAGATCTCCTTGTACACCGGGTGGCTGAAGTCGCCGTTGGACGGAGACGCCGGAGGAGCAGAGTCCTCCTCGGAGCAGACCCGGCTGCACGGCGTCACCTGGAGGAGCGACGACGTTCACGACGAGAGGAAGATAGATAGATAGATATATACTTTATTAATCCCCAAGGGGAAATTTGTCGTCACAGTAGCAGCACCAATAAACTAAACACACAAGAATAAAAAATAGGGATGAAAGATATAGGAGTATACAAAGTAAAATATAAAATAATATATATGTATATATATAACATATATGCATACACAATACACAATACTAATGACAAATTAAATTAAATATAAAAATCTTAAATATACAGACGAAACACACCGTCAGGGGACAGAGGACGGGGATTAAAACATGCCAGATATGGACATATGACACATTAACAAGCACATTTACTCAACTTCGTGTACATTATTTCAATATTTGCACTATATGTATTCTACGTGAATATATAAGCAGTTTGTCTTAAAATGTCACAGTATAGTATGCAATAGAATATCATTAAAACACCATGGTATAGGACGTAATACAATATAATATCATCACATATACAAGTCTTATGTATTACTGTGAACCAAGAACTTTAGGTTCTACAGATACAAGTATTAGTTACCACTGTGAACAAGAAGCTAACCTTCTCGTCTTCTCTCGTGTTCGACATCTTCAAGTTGACGTCCTCGGTGTGAATGTTCTCCTTGTGCTCATCCATTTAAAGTAGAAGTTAATCCAGGAACTAGTTATTTAGAAGGGGAAATAATCAATTTAACGCGAATTTAAGGGTTTTCCGAAGATACCTAACGGTTTAGCTAGCGTGTGGCTGACATGACGTCACTCATTCCGGTTGTTTTGTCTTCTTCGCGGGTTTTTTTCTTCCACGTTGAGCCGTTAACGGAAGGACGGCGCGTATTCGTTCGGTTATAATTCTCACGCACGTCGATAATAATCGATAACAAGACGTTCAATCGATCGCGTTGTTGTCTCAGCGCGAGACACACGTCGCCGCTTCAACGTTGAACTTTTTGTTTTTGACGGTTATGACAACTTCCGGTCTTCACCAAAACAAACGGAGGCTCACGGGCGCCACCTTGTGTTGCGGAGGATACACGTCAACAAAAAAACATTTATTACTGAACATTCATTTTTTGCATATTATGTCTTTTTTAAACCTATTATCGAGACTCATTACTGTGATTTATTAATTTGGTATAAATACTCACACTTGTTTTAAATAATTGATTTATGAATTTTGATCACTTATACATATTTATATATTATATATATATATATGTCCTCATCAATAATAAAACAATGTTTCAAGGTTTCTTTGATATGTATTTTATATAAGAAGAATCAATCATTCAGGAATATGTTATAATGCTAAACTAGATTTGAGTGGTTACTTTATGGACATGTTATGTGTTGACAGGCTGTTTTTATGGATATCCTCCATAACATTAACATAACTTATATCAATTGTATTACTAATGTTGATAAGTGGATGTGCATATATGTATGTATATATTTATATACATACATATATATACAAATATAGAAATATACTTTAAGAACTCATAATGCATAAATATATTGGATTTGTAAGTCTTGATGCATCAGAACTGAGGCTACACGTTTTAGCTGAATGGGTGCTTTCGACATCTTGACTCAGGGAAACAGGAAAATCGTTGCTGATAAGATAAAATCCTCTGAAAATGTGTCGAAATCGCATCGTAAGTGTTTTTCCAAGAAGCCACTGGTCCAAGAAACAGTCCGTTACATAACTGCTGGTGACCCCTTGGCTGACCTCGCACCGCGTTACCTTCTCTTGGGACCAAGCTCTCTAAAATGTACCAGAAGTCGGCAATTTTTTGTTGTGTTATTTTTAGTTCATTTTTGTCTTTCTAGGCACTTTAAGTTAACAAACTATACCGAGAAAGGGAATAAATCAGATCCACTTCAAATGTTCCACGTTGACGCATGTCATCTCGTGCCATACGGTGGAAACAGGAAGTGAACGGCCGCGTGAACTGGCATCCAGCCGGTATCCCGAAAATACAAAGACCCGAAGAATAATGCTTGCAGATGTAATGTTTATATTGTAAAAGCTTTTTTTAAATTGTTTTTTACCATGTAAAATGCCTTTGAGGACATTTTTTATAGCACTACACAAATAAAATGTATTATTAACATTTTATTTGAGAGTTTATATTATTTAGGATTCAAAATAAAATGTAGGACATGAGATGTAAATAACAATAAATAATTCATTAAAAAATATATATTTTCTATATACAGGACTGTCTCAGAAAATTAGAATATTGTGATGAAGTTCTTTATTTTCTGTAATGCAATTAAAAAAACAAAAATGTCATGCATTCTGGATTCATTACAAATCAACTGAAATATTGCAAGCCTTTTATTCTTTTAATATTGCTGATTATGGCTTACAGCTTAAGAAAACTCAAATATCCTATCTCTAAATATTAGAATATCATGAAAAAGTATACTAGTAGGGTATTAAACAAATCACTTGAATCGTCTAATTAACTCGAAACACCTGGAAACACATTTTCAAATGTTTGATTTTGTTTTGCTGTTATAAATCTTTTTTTTAACTTGGTCTGAGGAAATATTCAAATTTTATGAGATAGGATTTTAGAGTTTTCTTAAGCTGTAAGCCATAATCAGCAATATTAAAAGAATAAAAGGCTTGCAATATTTCAGTTGATTTGTAATGAATCCAGAATGCATGACATTTGTTTTTTTAATTGCATTACAGAAAATAAAGAACTTTATCACAATATTCTAATTTTCTGAGACAGTCCTGTATATGTATTCTTTCAAGTACAAGTAAGAACATGCTCATTACACCCATTTTATGTATGAATTCCTTCCGATGCCTGCAGAGCGGTTGGATCTGCTGCTCACATCACGCCGTCTGATGGATTATGATTAATAGATCATATGCTGGGAATAAAAATCAGGAAACGGGAAATCTGGAACGATCTTTAAACAAAATCTGATTTATTTTCTCATATGAAAATAAGAAGAACGTTATGGAAAGCCCATAACCGGAAAGTGATGCACATAGAAGAGAGACGAGAATATGAAAATATACATCATGGCCTGACAAGCTGAAGGAGAGAGGAGGTGCATGTTCTCTCCTGAAGAGCAGGTAAAAAAAAAAAATTTGGAAAAAAAAAAAATTGGAAATATATAAATATATATTTTTTTAGACCCATCAAAAAACAAAAAAATATAATAAAATCTGTTATTTAGAAAAGCGTCTGTCCATATTTGGCTTTTCTAAGGGACGCAAACAGAATACAAAAGAAGAAGAAAATAGGCTGCATCGACGAGGCTTCATCCCCCCCATCATCATCAGGGGCGGCTTTAGCTCAGTGGGGTAAGAGGGCCGTCCTGCAACCGCAGGGTTGTGGGTTCGATCCCCGCTCTCCCCATTAGTTGCAAGTCGAAGTGTCCTTGAGCAAGGCACTGAACCCCCAGTTGCTTCCCGGGCGCTTCACCGCAGCCCACTGCTCCTTAATAACTAAGGATGGGTTAAATGCAGAGAACTAATTTCCCCTTGGGGATTAATAAAAGTGTATATTCTATATTCTATCATCACAGTGATACAGGGCTGGAGACCACGGAGCTACATGTTCCCTGTCTAATTTATAATGCTGCATTCATGTCACGTGGGAAAAATAACAGTCACCACAGGGTTGATATTACTGACATTTCAGTATTCTACTGCAAAAAAAACAACCAACGGAAATATTTATTTGAAGTAAAACATCAATTCTTACTTCTTCAAATATGATTTTGTGCGCTGGTTTCACCTTGATTGAGTCCGAAGGGAATTATTATGCGTAGTAATCAATCAAAGATTACATTAAATACACGTTTCATCAGGTGGGAATCATTTCAAGACGTTCCCTTTCGTTATTCCTACAGGACTTGAACGCAGTACGAACGTCAAAAGGCTTTTACACAAAAGTTAATTTATTCTATTCATCTCATAAAAAAAGAAAAGAAACAAGAAAAAGGCAATACAACAACAAATAAGCCAAAACATGCTCGAGCTTCTCTCTGGTGGTCTGGGCCTCATCACAGTTCACAGGCTAGCTGGTCGATGCTAAAGCAGCGCCTACGTTACCCGGGGAAAAAACACATTCAACTTCACATGACGAGAGAACCAAAGCATCAAATCGGCAGTTTAAAAGTTTTCCTTTTGCAAAAGGAATAGTTTGACATTTTGGGAAATGTGCTCATGAGCTTTCTTACAGAGTTAGAAGGTTAGCTTAGCTTAGCTTAGCTCAAAGAATGGAAACGGGGGAATCAGCTAGCCTGGTTCTGTCTGAAAGCTAACAAAACAAGAACACATGAGAACAACAGGTGACAGAAAGCACTTAAAAGTGTTGTATTTAAACAATATAATATAATATAATATATATATATGTATAACAGGCTAGCCGTTTGAACTCGGGTACAGGCTTTATGCTAAGCTAACCATCTCTCGGCTCTCGACTCATATCTAGACGTGGGCTCTTTCCAATTAACGTGATAATTAACAGATTAATGTGTTAATAACATGTTAATTGGTCTTCTCAACCAATCAATGTGTTAATAAGTGAGCCAGGCTAGTCCCTTCCCCTTTGTGTCCAGTCTTTACGCCAAGCTAACCATCTCTCGGCTCTAGATTCATATGTAGTGTAAACGCCTTCACCAAACTGTCTCCAAGGAAGCAAAACATCATGTGACACATATATACACACACACATAAGTAGATGTACAGTACATGAACACACACACACACACACACACACATACACATCGACGGTTTAAAACAGCAGCTTTTAAAAAATGTCCTCGTAAATGACAAGAAACGAGACAGAAACACGGGACGGACCGGAGCGCGGCACAAGTCAACCTCCGGGTGTCTTTGTGTCGTCGCAGCCGGCTGGAGAGAAAAAGAAAGGACAGGAAATAACCGCCGTGTTCCCACCGCGCCGGTGAAATCCTCGATATTTAGATCTTAGTGTCTTGTTGTGAACCGGAATCCTCAGAAGAACTCATTCCAGGTGACCCGATGGACTGTAGTGAGACTCCATGTCAGCGTTGTGTCAAAGGTTTTATACGTTTGCAGCGTCGGCAACGTCGTGAATCTCAGTTATATCACTTATATTACGGTGCAGGTGCATTCTGGGAAAAAAAGGCTTTCCGTGGACCCCATCGAGACATGCAAAGCGCAGAAAGAGAAAGCCACCGCGGAGCCCCAAAACCAGGGCAGGTGTGAGGCTGCCTGTAAACCTCGTGACCCCTTCTTGGTGGGGGGGTGTGTGTGTGTGTGTGTGTGGGGGGGGGGGGGGGGGGGTCCGGGTTCGGTGTTTTTTTTTCCCGGTCCTCGTTCAGCGCGGGAGGAGCAGTCGCTCCAGAGCGCCCTGCAAGTGTTCCCAGTTCTTCCACAGCAGCGCCAGCACGGACACGCCCACGCAGGTGAGCGCCAGGTGGAGGCGGCTGCGCAGCAGCGGCGCGGTGAACTTGGCCGCCGTGGAGACGCACACCAGGATCACCGTGACGATGGCCAGCATGATGTTGATGCACTTGCCCAGCAGCACCTTGGCGTCGGTGTTCTCCACCTGCACCGTCTGCTGCTGCTGCTGCTGCAGCTCCAGCTTCGACACGCGGGTCTGACACGACTCCAGCACCTCCTGCCCACACACACACACACATGCACACATGCACACGCACAATTATATGGTTATCAACTGGAGAGCAATGAGTCATAAAGGGAGGGGCACCTGGATCAGATAAGAATTGACATTAACTGCATTCGTTATGTAACTTATAAAACATTGATGGGAGACGCTGGAGGCACCTCGGTGAGGCTCGTCGGTCTTCTCCCGATTTAAAAGGTAAATTCCCAAAATTGAGAAAGAAAACATTAAAAAGTGGGAAAACAAAGAGAAATAGAAAAATAATCAGAATTTTCCGTTTCAGTAAGTTCGGGTTAAAAACTCACAATAAACACTACGTTGAAAGTAGTGAATTTCATACTGAGTCGATGTGTATATATATAGATTTATATTTATTTATAAAATATATATAAATATATTTTGCATGTATATTTATATATATATATATATATTTAAAATATACATATTATATAATATATATATATTATAAAAGATTTATTATATATATATATGATATATATATTATATAAGATATATTAAATATATATATATATATAATCTGATAATGTATAAACCTCTTGGGTTTAAATTCTGTCGTCATTATTTCATTGTTTTTGTTTTCGGTTAGTTTTCCCGAGGGCTCTAAACACGATGAAGCTCCTGAACGTTATGAGAAGCCCTTTCATAACCTTTCCTTCACCTTTTGTCAGAGTCTGTTAGCTCGGAGATGCTTTCACCTTTCCTCTCTCTTTCATGTCATTCGATTAAAAAAACAGAAGAACAAAAAATAAAGAGATGTCTGGGGACCACAGACGTACCATGTACTATTACATAGTCTTTGGGTGAACTATTCATTTTTAAACAATACGCTGATCATCGCTCTCTGAAGCGTCTGTCCGGCGCTCTGCTCGTCCAATCAGGTGAGCCGTGGCGTGGTGATGTAACCGGCTGCATTACCTGGATGTCCCGGGCCCTCTCGTAGGCCTGGTAGGCCACCTTCTCCTCGATGCTGGCCAGCTCCTGCTTCAGGTTACCCGTCTCGTTCTGGTGGAGCTCCGTCAGGTCATTTAACTGGTCCTCCAACCGCTCATACCTGACACACACACACACACACACATAGACATGCAGAGGAGGAGGGGGCCACGCAGCAACCGCAGGGAGAAAGAGACAGAGAGAAAAGCATGCATAATTAAGTGTGTGTAAGTCTGTGTGTGTGTGTGTGTGTGTGCACAATTGATGTACGACTGCAAGCGAGCTGCTCAAAACATTTGTCCTTGGTGGATTCAGTCTGTGAGCGCCAACGTCTATTTTTAGTGTTCAAAGCGCTGATGATAACGTGGAGAAACTGTGAAAAGCTCGCCGAGGTTCAGCAGACGTAGACGCGGTGCTACATGCTGTGCGGCCGCAGGCTGGGGATTTGGTTTTTGAGCCCGTGACCTCTTAAATATGGAGCATGTGACCCGCCCCGGGCCGGTCGTGGCTTTAGGGTTGCGTGATGAGCAGCTCAACCAGAGAGGGGTTTATTTTCTACATTCTGGGCTGAGAAAGTATTTAATCTTTCTTGATGCAAAGTACCCCATTTTTTCTTTCCGTTCTCATCCCTTTAATCTTCTTGGAACGCTTTACACTTAAATATAGATAAAATGTATTATTTATTATATTCCTCCTGCCCCCTAATTTAAAATGCTCAGATCTAGATTTTAACACAAGTATTTTAAATGTACTAATAAAAATAAATATGTTCTATGAAATATATAATATATATATAAAATATATAAATACATATATATTTATAAAATATATACATAAAATGTAGAAATACATATATTTTAAATATATAAATACATATATAAATATATATAAAGAATTATATACATGTATAAAATATATAGATAATACATATATATAAAATATATAACATTTATATATTTTATATATATGTATTTATATATATAAATACATATATATAATATATATATATATATAAAAAATATATAATATATATATAAAATACATATATAATATATATAAATGATGTGGCTCTGGAGTTAAGACTAAGAAACTATCATTAAGGGCTTGAAAACTACACATTATTAAAATAAATCCTGTGTTAAAAACTTGGTTAGTTGTGTTCATTTTGTCAGCTATCAGCTATCCGTCCGTCCTAAAAGTATTTTGACATTTGAGTTCAGTTTTCATCAATGAAAACTCTCTTGTTGTGACGTGGTTGGAAGCGACGCCTCGGCCCTCCAGGTGCGTGCCGCTCCTCGTCAGCTCGTCTCTACCTGTATCGCTCCTCCTGCATCATCTGGGCGAAGTAGCTGTTGTCTCGTTTGAACTGCGTGTTCAGGGCCTCCATGTCCTCCGCCAGCTGCACCTGAGCCTCCCTGATCTCGCGCACCATGTCCAGCACCTCCCCCAGGCGCCCGTTGGAGTCCGACCTCCTGGCGCCGCCGGACCCCGCCCCCGAGCCCCCGGCCGGGTTCCCGTTGGAGTCGGCGGACACCGACGTCCCCGTGGAGCACTCGTCGTCGCTCTGGTACTTGGAGGCCTTGGCCACCGTGGTGGCGCTGCCGCTCAGGCCCCGCGCCGCGCCGTCCGCCGCGTGCAGCCCCCCCGAGCCCGCCTCCATGGAGCTCTTCACGTGGGCGATGTTGTCGGCGCTGCCGAACTTGTTCCGGATGAGGTTGGCGAACTCCCGCGACTTGTTGAAGAAGAACGGCGGCGACAGCGACACGCCGGGCGCCCCCGCCGTCTTCACCTTGTCCAGCGCCGGGTGGTGGCGCCCGGCGGCGCTGACGTCGCGCAGGCTGCCCTCTTTGCTGCCGGACTCCTTGCCGCCTCCTTGGTGCTTCCCGTTGGCCTCGCCGTCCTTCGCCCGCCGTTGGTACTGCTCCAGCTTCCGCTGCAGCCGCGCGATGGTGTGCGCCGACTTCTGGTTCTTCTTCTCGAAGACCTGGCGGATCCGGCCCACCTGCTGCTTGTCGGCGTTGTTCACCAGCTTCAGGTACTCGGCGACGTTCTGGTCGCGAGCCGCCTGCTCCACCTTGATCTGCTCCGCCACCTGGAGGCCGAACGGCGGGACGGAGAAACGTTCAGGAAACACACCGCGGGAAATTACTGCACAACAGTCTTATTATTGACATTTTATGACCATTGCTCATATCCTGTGAGCCTAAATAAGTACATTTATTCTTTTTGAACAAAGGCTAAATGTTAATTCACAAGTTTCAAAAAGTGACCCCAATTTCTTTTTAAATGCCTTCAGGTGACCCTCAGGGTCAGACCCTCTGACCCTCAGTAGACCCTCAGGGTCAGACCCACAGTAGACCCTCTGACCCTCAGTAGACTCTCAGACCCTCAGTAGACCCTCAGGGTCAGACTCTCAGACCCTCTGACCCTCTGACCTTGAGGATCTTCTGCTGCAGGCTGTCGATGCCCAGCGCCCCCTTGGTGAAGTCCAGGCCCACGCCGTCGTCCCCGACGCTGTCCACCACGTCCAGGTTGGACTCGGAGCCGCCGCGGCGGATGGGCACCGGGATGCCGAGCGTGTTGGCATCGCAGGCGATGCGCTCCGCCTGTAAACACACACACACACACACACAATAATGAGGCGGGGGGATTGTTAACGCTGTAAACATCTATCCAGAGCCTTTAAAACTTCTTGTTTTAATGCCTCCATTTAATAACTTCATCAAAAAGAGACAAAAGAAAAGAGAAAAATACATATTCTTCAGACAAAAGACCCAAAACATTTTTTTAAAGTGGAACTGATTAAAAAATGACTTTTAAAAATAAAATGAACGAAATAGAGGCAGGTTCCCAAAACATGTCAATGTTTCTTAAATTAACTCTGTTCTGTCACTTGTCTCTTAACTTTTAGTTTCTTTTAACTCGTCTTGTTCTGTGTTTGTTTGTGTGTAACTATGTGTGTTTTTATGTTTTTTTGTGTGTAACTTTGTGTTTCTTGTGTTTATTTGTTTCTAACTATGTGTTTTTTATTTAATGTTTTTTTGTGTGTAACTGTATATTTCTTGTGTTTCTGCTGTTTGTCTTGTCCAGGTCACCCTCGAAAAAAGAGATTTTTAATCTCAATGGGACTCACCTGGTTAAATAAAGGTTTATAATAATAATAATAATAATAAAACATCGGGCACATGGCCTGATAGAAATAAATCTTTCGCCATTTTTTAGGAGCAGAACCTTAAAAAGACCAAACAAGAGGCTGAAAAGAGTGTTTAGACTGAGAGAAAAGAGGAGGAGGAGGAGGAGGAGGAGGAGGAGATGATGGGAGTGTTAATCTGTCTGCAGACCACACAGTGGTCAGTGTGTGGATCAGTGTGTGGATCAGTGTGTCGCCCGAGGCGCCAAACAAACAACGTCCACGCTGAAACATCCACGACTGAGGAGAGCGAGACGATTACGCAACGCTAACGAACACATTAGTACGTCTTGTTGCCACGGCAGCTAAGTGCACACAGAGGAGACATAAAAACATAAGCTCTAAAACACACACACACACACACACGAGCAAAACAGCTGACGACCCGTGAAGGCGGGTTTAGTTGTTGTTCTTTTGGGGTTGGCTTTATGCTTTTTGGCTCTTTCTTTCTCGCAGTAAACAAGTCACTTTAATTGCATCCTGTGGTTTTGTGATGAGTCAGCAGTCGGCAGCCGGTGATTCAGCCCGGCATCGACTCGCCGGTACAAACTTTAAATGAACAGAAAGTCATTCATGTAAATCCTTTGTTCTGAATTACAAACGCTGCTTCATCCTTTACTCCGCGTGCACAGATGGTCCACAGAACACAGCCAGAAAATATATATTTATATATATATATATATACACACACACACACATATATATATATATATATAAATAAATATATCTTAAAATATATAAATATATATACATTTAAATAAATATATCTTAAAATATATAAAAATAAATATATATAAATATATCTAAATACAAATATATGGAAATAAATATATGAATACAAATACAAAGAAATATATATATAAATATATAAATAAATATATACATAAATAAATAAATATATATATATATGTATTTAAGTAAACAGACAGAACATTTACCGTTTGTAGCTTTACAAGTGGAAGATTTGCGTCAGTTCTTATCTTTTTAATAAAATGATCAAATAAATAATTTAGGATTTTTGTTTGACTGCTTGTCAAGACGAGATTTAAAAACATTTATAGCTGTCGGGATGAGGTCGTTGAACTTTGGAGACACGATATTCTTAAAGTTGTATTTCATGCACATGGATTATGTTTTCTAGTGGACTTTTCTCTTTGACTACAGCAAGGATTTGATCAAAGCTAATCCCCTAGGAAATGATTCACAAGCCCAAAACATAAATAAAGAAGTAAATGTAATCTGCCTTTATGTTGTTCATTCAACAGCTCGGTTTTAATGCGTTTCCAGACCGCTTAAATATAATATATCTGCACATACACATGTTATTAATGCGCCTCTTCAACGCGCTGCCATTAAAAGCCTCGCGTTCCGCGGCTGGAATGGCGGGCGGTAAAAGGCTAATTAGAAAATAATGAGACGATTAAATAATTAAAATTGGCCAATCAGATGCAGCCTGACGATTCGAGCATGAATCATATTCATATTGCAGTTAACAATTCAACCTCCTGCTGGGGACGCACAAGAAAAAGGTGAATATTTTACATTTGTGACCAGATCACGCTTCATCTGCATAAAATAAACCTCTTTGTTGACCCCACACAAAACAGCCTGTATGAAATCACATGTCGGCAGGAGATTCAAGTCCAAGCCTCCCGATCAGCACACACACAGCAGAAGGAGGAGGAGGAGGAGAAGAAGAAGAAGACAGAAGACAGAAGAAGAAGAAGGAGGAGACAGAAGAAGAACAAGGAGGAGAAGAAGGAGACAGAAGAGGAACGAGGAGGAGAAGACAGAAGAAGAAGGAGTATAAGGAGAAGAAGAAGGAGGAGAAGAAGGAGGACAGAAGAAGAATAAGAAGAACAAGTAGGAGGAGAAGAAGGAGACAGAAGAAGAAGAAGAAGGAGGAGAAGACAGAAGAAGGAGGAGAAGACAGAAGGAGGAGAAGGAGACAGAAGAGGAACGAGGATGAGGAGAAGACAGAAGAAGGAGGAGTAGAAGGAGAAGGAGAAGAAGAAGGAGGAGAAGGAGGACAGAAGAAGAATAAGAAGAACAAGTAGGAGGAGAAGAAGGAGACAGAAGAAGAAGAAGGAGAAGACAGAAGAAGAAGGAGGAGAAGACAGAAGAAGGAGGAGAAGAAGGAGACAGAAGAGGAACGAGGATGAGGAGAAGACAGAAGAAGAAGGAGGAGTAGAAGGAGAAGGAGAAGAAGAAGGAGGACAGAAGAAGAATAAGAAGAACAAGTAGGAGGAGAAGAAGGAGACAGAAGAAGGAGGAGAAGACAGAAGAAGAAGAAGGAGACAGAATAAGACCGAGGAGGAGAAGAAGGAGACATAAGAGGAACGAGGAGAAGACAGAAGAAGAAGGAGAAGAAGGAGGACAGAATAAGAACGAGGAGGAGAAGAAGGAGACAGAAGAGGAACGAGGAGGAGAAGACAGAAGAAGAAGGAGAAGAAGGAGGACAGAAGAAGAAAAAGAAGAACAAGTAGGAGGAGAAGAAGGAGACAGAAGAAGACCGAAGGAGGAGTAGAAGACAGAAGACGAAGACGAAGAAGAAGAAGAAGAATGCATCAGCCTGCAGAATCCTTTAGCCGTGAATCCGGCTCAGTGTTTCTCCCTCAGTGTTTCTACCAGCCATAAAACTGCCTGCGACATTTATTTATTTATTCATTCCTAAATTTGATTTTCCCAGCAGACTGCGAGTTAAAAGCCTCTGACAACAGAAGTGAAGTCCTGGTGGCGCCGCTGGGTTCAAATGTTCTGCAAGCTCTGATGCATGCACAAAAAAACATCTTTATAGACTTTATATGGAATAATCTCACATGCTGCTGATGACAATGAACAATAATCCGTCCACACACACACTAGTAGATTTATTCCTTCGCAGATCAACGAAATTAAGTCATCATCTTGCATAACTCGTCAAATACTTAGTTACACTGTCCCCAAAAGACCTGGAAGACGTCCCTTTAGACGAACTGTAGATCGATAGATTAGAATTTAAAATCGCGGCGATTCCTCCAACAGTTGTCGAGATATTTCACTCAAACGCCACAAATGTTTGTGAACCGTTGATGTCTGTTAAATGTTCCAGTCCGGACCGCAGCGACGAACCGACCGACCTCAGAGCTGCCAAAGTGTGGCTAAAAATAATCTACTGATTCACTGATACTGAGAGTAATGATCACTGGAAGGCAGAAAAACCTCCAACAGCGAGTATCTCTGATGGAGAGATGATGCGCTGGCTCTCCGTCTCCAACGGCTACGACTGGAGGCTGGAGAGGAAGCTTGTTGTGTTTACTGTGTGTGTGTGTGTGTGGAAAAGAGAGAGAGAGAGAGGAACCTTGCCACAGGGCGACGACGACATCATCTCCATGGGAAATATCAATGTTGTTGCCCTCAGAGAGATAGAGAGAAAGAGAGGGAGAGAGGCAGGGAAGGAGACGCATCGTAAAAAGAAAATGTAATTGAAGAAGAAGAAGAAGAAGAGATTTGCACTTCAGTGGCACTTAAATAGCTCTTACTTATGGTAGTTTTGTCGTTCGACTATGTTGAGAAAATGTTCCTTCCTGTATTCTTTGTTGTTCTTAGTTTATACTCTCGGTTGAAATGCACTTATTGTAAGTCGCTTTGGATAAAAGCGTCTGCTAAATGACATGTAATGTAATAAAAGAAGAAGAAGAAGAAGAAGGCTCTTTACTCCCGACTCCAGTCCATGAATCCTTGCCCTGACGTGCTGAGGTAGGTAGACCTGAGTCAGAGTCCTTTGAGCGACTCTCTCTCCTCCCGTCAGAGAATCATGACGCTCTACAATTTCGTCCCCGAAAAACAAAACCCTCAGCCGCCGTCGGCCGGTGACGAATGAACGAGTTGAGCCTCGACTCGTCTTCATCGAGTCGAGGCTCACAGTACCAGCCGGGGGAAGAGCTGCAAACACATTTTATTCAATGTCCAATGCCGAGCTTACCTATTCATTTTTTTAAGCAATTAGAATTAGACAAAACAATTTTAAAAATATACTTTTACTTTGTAATTGTGACTTATTTTAAGAATTTGAATTTGGTGTTTCTTTCCAAATAATCGCTATATATATATATATATATATATATGCAGTGATTATTTCTATAAAAACACAGTAATTATTTTAATTTTGTGTTTTTATACAGATATATTTGGGTTTTTATACAAATATCCACTATATATATATATATAAATATATACACATAAATTTATGTATAATATATAATACAAAAATTCAAATGATAAAAATAATAAATGCTTTTTATTTATATATCTGCTTTTATTTAAAACAATTTGGGGGGCAATAATGGTTTTCTTCTGCATTATAAGCTGCTCAGAGATTGATTTAAAACATACATGAATAAACACACTAATTAGTTTCTTATTGGTATCAGAGAGAGAATAAAAAAATGTGAAATCATGTGAAGACCAAAGCCAGTAAAGTGTTTGCTCGACAGGATCCTTCACGCCTAAATCAGAGCTTAAAAACATCGATCGGAACGGAGATTATAGCACGTTAGCCGCCCATTAGCTCGAAACCAGCATGGAGCCGCACAGTCTGAACCGGATTAGCAACGGCTCCTTTAAACTGGTGTGTGTTTGAGGATCGGGGGGCAGAAATAATGTGATTGTGAGATCAAGAGAATTAGTGGAGGAGATGTTTAAATCCAGACGTAAGCCAATCACAGGAAGCCAGTTCGACATCAAGACGTGCACTGACACGATGCTAACGTCCTGGCGTTTGGCAGGTATCGGGATCGATAGCGGTGGTGCAAGTGAATGTCAGGTGGACACCAAATTTGGTAGGAGGCTTCCTCTGGGCCGCATGGGTGCTTCTACCAAACTTCGTGGAAATAAATTGAATTTTCACCGAGATATTTCAGTTTGAACCGACGTCCCTCGAGCTACGGCGCTAGCTGAGCTAAAAATAGACGTTTCCCCCCCCCGGTGTCGGTCCTCCTCCTTCACCGTTATCGCCTCTCCTCCCAGACAGAACCCACGTACACGGGACTCGCATGGAGATGCACATCGGCCCGCGGTTTGGAGAATGACATTGTGAAAGGCTTATTAAGCCGGCAAACCCCATGAGGAGGCCGCTCCGATCCGACGGACACAGATGAGGATCTGTACCCGACGACCGGCTTCCTGAAGGCTCCGGAGCCTCGTGAGCAGGTCACCGCGTAAACCACCACACCTGCACGCTTATTATCTGAACTCTGAAAATGCTGCGTTGCAAAAAAGGTAGCATCTTATGCACCCTCTGTTTAATAAAGTATTGTTTATGCAGTATGAATAATAAATGAAACAATTAGAGACTAACAGAGCGATTCATCTCCTGGACTCGGCTCCGCCGTATTATTGCCACATTATCCTAATGATGTTTTCTTAAACCGTTTATATATATATATATATATATATATATATATTTGACCGGGCTCAGAACTGGGGAAGTACCTATTCATTTTTTTATCAATTAGAATTAGACAAAGAAATAAAAAATAAATATTTTTACTTTGTAATTGTGAATTATTTTAATAATTTGAATTGTGTTTTTATACAAATATGTTTGTGTTTCTATACAAATAACCACTATATATATGTATATGTGTATATATATATATATAAATATATATATATGTATAAATAAATATATATACATATACAGTATATATACATATATATATATATATCTATGTATAGATATAAATATATTTACATATACAGTATATATACACATATTAATATATATATATATCTAATATCTATGTATAGATATATCTATACATATACAGTATATATACACATATAAATATATATAAATATATATTATATATATAGACCGGGCTCATAACTTCCCCGTTGACGTCAATGGAGCAGATTTTTAAGCAGAGGAACCGACTATTAAAAAAATACATAACATAAACATAAATGTGTTAAAACACAAACGGAGTTATAAATCATGAAGAAGAGGAGAGCTTAGGGTGAAATGAGACATGTGGTTCATGTGGACTGGAGACGTGACGCCGTGACGCTGCAGCCAGAGAAGAGGAGCCTCCTGTGGGGAGAGGCAGACACACTCGCTCAGCCCCGGACCGGAGGAGCATTTCAGCTGAATATTAACATTAATGGAGTTATGCAACATTTCATTTAATGACCATTTAATGACAGAGCCGCAACACTTCTGTTCATAAGACTGATAACAATACTCATGATAATAATGGATAATGGATAAGAGAGGGTGTGAGTCCCGAGCAGCCGCATGACTTTTACTGAATCTCAAAACCGGAATAATTCGGAAAGAACAAGAAAAAGTTGGACAACTTCATGATATTGTAATTGTGTGTGTGTGTGTCAAGATGTCCGTGCAGAAGGACGAGAGTCAAAGTGTCATAGTGACGTGACCTCGGAAAAACAACCCCCAGATGGAGGATGACAGACTGACGGAGATATCTCTCTCTCTCTCTCTCCCCTTCTCTCTCTCATTCCTCTCCCCCTCTCTCTCTCTCTGCAAGTTCAAACCGTGATCAGCTCAGACACACCGCTGAAAAGTAAGACTTTTCTCCCACAACAACAACAAGAAGAAGAAGGAGGAGAAGACAGAAGAAGGAGAAGACAGGGAGGAGAAGGAGACAGAAGAGGAGACAGAAGAAGGAGGAGAAGGAGAAGAAGAAGGAGGAGAAGGAGGACAGAAGAAGAATAAGAAGAACAAGTAGGAGGAGAAGAAGGAGACAGAAGAAGAAGAAGGAGAAGACAGAAGAAGAAGGAGAAGAAGGAGACAGAAGAGGAACGAGGATGAGGAGAAGACAGAAGGAGAAGGAGAAGAAGAAGGAGGACAGAAGAAGAATAAGAAGAACAAGTAGGAGGAGAAGAAGGAGACAGAAGAAGGAGGAGAAGACAGAAGAAGAAGAAGGAGACAGAATAAGACCGAGGAGGAGAAGAAGGAGACATAAGAGGAACGAGGAGAAGACAGAAGAAGAAGGAGAAGAAGGAGGACAGAAAGAAGAACAAGTAGGAGGAAAGGAGGAGTAGAAGACAGAAGAAGAAGAAGAAGAATCTCAGTGTTTCTACCAGCCATAAAACTGTTATTTATTTATTCATTCCTAAATTTGATTTTCCCAGATAGTTAAAAGCCTCTGACAACAAATGTTCTGCAAGCTCTGATGCATGCACAAAAACATCTTTATAGACTTTATATGGAATAATCTCATGCTGCTGATGACAATGAACAATCACACACACACACACACACTAGTAGATTTATTGATCAACGAAATTAAGTCATCATCTTGCATAACTCGTCAAATACTTAGTTACACTGTCCCCAAAAGACCTGGGATCGATAGATTAGAATTTAAAATCGCGATTCCTCCAACAGTTGTCGAGATATTTCACTCAACGCTACAAATGTTTGTGAACCGTTGATGTCTGTTAAATGTTCCAGTTCAGAGCTGCCAAAGTGTGGCTAAAAATAATCTACTGATTCACTGATACTGAGAGTAATGATCACTAAACCTCCAACAGCGGAGATGATGCGCTGGCTCTCCGTCTCCAACGGCTCGACTGGAGGCTGGAGAGGAAGCTTGTTGTGTTTACTGTGTGTGTGTGTGTGTGGAAAAGAGAGAGGAACCTTGCCACAGGGCGACGACGACATCATCTCCATGGGAAATATCAATGTTGTTGCCCTCAGAGAGATAGAGAGAAAGAGAGGGAGAGAGGCAGGGAAGGAGACGATCAGAAAAGAAAATGTAATTGAAGAAGAAGAAGAAGAAGAGATTTGCACTTCAGTGGCACTTAAATAGCTCTTACTTATGGTAGTTTTGTCGTTCGACTATGTTGAGAAAATGTTCCTTCCTGTATTCTTTGTTGTTCTTAGTTTATACTCTCGGTTGAAATGCAAAATGACATGTAATGTAATAAAGAAGAAGAAGAAGAAGAAGGCTCTTTACTCCCGACTCCAGTCCATGAATCCTTGCCCTGACGTGCTGAGGTAGGTAGACCTGAGTCAGAGTCCTTGAGCGACTCTCTCTCCTCCGTCAAGAATCATGACGCTCACAGTACCAGCCGGGAAGAGCTGCAAACACATTTTATTCAATGTCCAATGCCGAGCTTACCTATTCATTTTTAAGCAATTAGAATTAGACAAAACAATTTTAAAAATATACTTTTACTTTGTAATTGTGACTTATTTTAAGAATTTGAATTTGGTGTTTCTTTCCAAATAATGTATATATATATATATATATATATGCAGTGATTATTTCTATAAAAACACAGTAATTATTTTAATTTTGTGTTTTTATACAGATATATTTGGGTTTTTATACAAATATCCACTATATATATATATATAAATATATACACATAAATTTATGTATAATATATAATACAAAAATTCAAATGATAAAAATAATAAATGCTTTTTATTTATATATCTGCTTTTATTTAAAACAATTTGGGGGGCAATAATGGTTTTCTTCTGCATTATAAGCTGCTCAGAGATTGATTTAAAACATACATGAATAAACACACTAATTAGTTTCTTATTGGTATCAGAGAGAGAATAAAAAAATGTGAAATCATGTGAAGACCAAAGCCAGTAAAGTGTTTGCTCGACAGGATCCTTCACGCCTAAATCAGAGCTTAAAAACATCGAACCAGCATGGAGCCGCACAGTCTGAACCGGATTAGCAACGGCCTTTAAACTGGTGTGTGTTTGAGGATCGGGCAGAAATAATGTGATTGTGAGATCAAGAGAATTAGTGGAAGCCAATCACAGGAAGCCAGTTCGACATCAAGGCACTGACACGATGCTAACGTCCTGGCGTTTGGCAGGTATCGGGATCGATAGCGGTGGTGCAAGTGAATGTCAGGTGGACACCAAATTTGGTAGGAGGCTTTCTACCAAACTTCGTGAAATAAATTGAATTTTCACCGAGATATTTCAGTTTGAACCGCTAGCTGAGCTAAAATAGACGTTCCCCCGGTGTGAGTCCTCCTCCTTCACTCCCAGACAGAACCCACGTGACGGACTCGCATGGAGATGCACATCGGAATGACATTGTGAAAGGCTTATTGCGGCAAACCCCATGAGGAGGCCGCCCGATCCGACGGACACAGATGAGGATCTGTACCCGACGACGCTTCCTGAAGGAACCACCACACCTGCACGCTTATTATCTGAACTCTGAAAAAAAAAGGTAGCATCTTATGCACCCTCTGTTTAATAAAGTATTGTTTATGCAGTATGAATAATAAATGAAACAATTAGAGACTAACAGAGCGATTCATCTCCTGGACTCGGCTCCGCCGTATTATTGCCACATTATCCTAATGATGTTTTCTTAAACCGTTTATATATATATATATATATATATATATATATATTTGACCGGGCTCAGAACTGGGGAAGTACCTATTCATTTTTTTATCAATTAGAATTAGACAAAGAAATAAAAAATAAATATTTTTACTTTGTAATTGTGAATTATTTTAATAATTTGAATTGTGTTTTTATACAAATATGTTTGTGTTTCTATACAAATAACCACTATATATATGTATATGTGTATATATATATATATAAATATATATATATGTATAAATAAATATATATACATATACAGTATATATACACATATATATATATATATCTATGTATAGATATATATATATATACATATACAGTATATATACACATATAAATATATATATATATCTAATATCTATGTATAGATATATCTATACATATACAGTAAATTTACACATTTAAATATATATAAATATATATTATATATATAGACCGCTCATAACTTCCCGTTGACGTCAATGGAGCAGATTTTAAGCAGAGGAACCGACTATTAAAAAAATACATAACATAAACATAAATGTGTTAAAACACAAACGGAGTTATAAATCATGAAGAAGAGGAGAGCTTAGGGTGAAATGAGACATGTGGTTCATGTGGACTGGTGACGCTGCAGCCAGAGAAGAGGAGCCTCCTGTGGGGAGAGGCAGACACACTCGCTCAGCCCCGGACCGGAGGAGCATTTCAGCTGAATATTAACATTAATGGAGTTATGCAACATTTCATTTAATGACCATTTAATGACAGAGCCGCAACACTTCTGTTCATAAGACTGATAACAATACTCATGATAATAATGGATAATGGATAAGAGAGGGTGTGAGTTTACTGAATCTCAAAACCGGAATAATTCGGAAAGAACAAGAAAAAGTTGGACAACTTCATGATATTGTAATTGTGTGTGTGTGTGTCAAGATGTCCGTGCAGAAGGACGAGAGTCAAAGTGTCATAGTGACGTGACCTCGGAAAAACAACCCCCAGATGGAGGATGACAGACTGACGGAGATATCTCTCTCTCTCTCTCTCATTCCTCTCCCCCTCTCTCTCTCTCTGCAAGTTCAAACCGTGATCAGCTCAGACACACCGCTGAAAAGTAAGACTTTTCTCCCACAACAACAACAACATGTTGTGCACCGACAGATATGCTAGAGAGGTTCATGTCATTTATGTTCGCTTTCTCTCATTCCAGGCTTCCTGATTGTTTTCACCTGTCATCACACCTGTCTCCTATGCTCATCAGTGTCAGCCCCGCCCCTGATTGGTCCCACCTGTGTCTTGTTACCATGTGCTTAAATTCCCCTGTCTCCCAGTGTTCCTTGTCAGTTCGTCTGGTCTTTTGCCATGATCAGGTCGGGTTATGTTGTGCTCTTGAAAAGTTTTTGATCCCTCACTACGTGAGCGCTTTCATTTTGTTCACTGCAGAACCGAAGAATAAAGTACTTACAAATACTTTATCTCTGTCTCCGGTCATTGGGTCCTACTTCCTAAGTGTCTGAGGTCGTAACAGAACGAACTGACCACATTATGGACCCAGAGAACGCTTCACGCCGCTCTGTCGGTACAGGGCGTGACGATTTTTCATCACGAGGAAAAACTGGACAAAGTCAGCCGGAAATACAAGAGCTGAGAGGACGCGGTTCAGGAAGAATTATCTACACAGATGCAACAACTGGTTGCCCAAATGAATAATTTTTTCACTCATCAACAGACTGCTCCTCCGGTGACGTCATCCACAGCTGAGAATTTGCCTGTCAATACTCTAGCTGACGACCCAGGTCAGGCTGTTTCCTCCCCGTTACGGCTGGCTCTTCCGGAGAGATTTTCCGGAGACTCTTCGATTGCAGAGCCTTTCTGGTACAGTGTGATCTGCATTTTCAACACAACCCAGCAGCTTTTTTATCTGAGCATGGTAAAGTGGCGTTTATTGTGTCTCATTTAACGGGAAGAGCTGCAGCCTGGGCTACTGCAGAATGGTCTAGAGACACCGAACTATGTTACTCATTGGCCGATTTCATAGAGACTATGAGGCGCATTTGTGACCACTCATCGCCTGCTACGGAGGCCAGCAGAAGACTGTTTCAAATACGTCAGCTCAACCGTCAGGTGGTTGATTATGCCATCGAGTTTCGTACAGCAGCAGCGGACAGCGGATGGAATGTTCCGGCTCTTCGTGACGCCTTCATGACAGGACTTTCGGAACCGATAAAGGACCAGCTGGCTCCACTGGAGACACCCGGGATCTGGAATCCTCATCGCTGTGGCCATCCGGATCGATAACCGTCTTCGAAAGAGAGAGGAGCGTCGACGCAACCGAGATGTTATTCCCAGCTTCCAGAATTCGCCTCGGTCGCGCCGCCAGCGGAGGATTTCCAGCTCATGTTACCGGACCATCAGAGGACTACACTTCCGAATGACTCCGGGAACCCATGCAGCTTGGAAGAACCAGGCTTTCTCTGGAGGAGAGGCAGCGCCGTCACGGAGGGTTGCTGTTTCTACTGCGGCCAGCCGGGTCATCAACTCGCTTCATGCCCGGGAAAGATCGTGCTCACCAGTCAAAAGGAGGGCGCTGGTGAGCAAGTTTTCAGACTTCCCTCCTCGACCTGTTACTCAGGTAGACATTTGTATTAACAATCAGACCATTGACCAGGGTGTGTTAATAGACTCAGGGGCTGACGAAGCCTTATAGACTGGGGCCTAGTCAAACAGCTAAAAATAAAACTGTCCCGCTATCTCATCCTGTTAGTGCCAGTGCCTTAGACGGCCGCTTGTTGTTCACAGTTACCCATTGCACTGAGCCCATACGGATTACTATAAATAAGGACCATACCGAGAGCATGCAATTTCATATTTTTGAGTCGACTCAGCACCCGATTATTTTGGGGTTTCCTTGGCTGAAGATCCACAATCCTCACATAGACTGGCCTTCAGGGAAAGTTAAGGAATGGGGAGAGGATTGTAAGGGCAGGTGTAAACTTTGATAACCTGTTAATGCACCAACAGACTCTAGTAGGATCATTATAGATCACCCTGACTATCCTGATCTACACAAGGTACCTTCCTGTTACCATGATTTAAAGAAGCGTTTAACAAGTCTAAAGCCTTGTCGCTACCTCCTCACCGAGATTTTGACTGTCCCATTGATCTCTTAGAGCCCCCATTCCCAAGGGAGACTTTACCGATTTCGAGACCTGAGAGAACAGCAATGGATGAATACATCTCCTCTTCACTCAAATCAGGGATTATCCGTCCTTCATCGTCTCCAGCCGGAGGGATTCTTTGTGGGAAAGAAAGACGGGTCTCTGAGACCTTGCATAGACTACAGTCCACTAAATGACATTACGGTGAAGAACCGCTATCCTCTGCCACTCATGTCATCTGCTTTTGAACTGCTTCAACGGCCAAGATATTCACCAAGTTGGATTTAAGAAATGCATATCACTTGGTTAGAATAAAACAAGGGATGAGTGGAAGACTGGATTCAACACTCAGAATGGTCACTATGAGTACTTGGTAATGCCTTTTGGACTGTGCAATGCACCGCTGTTTTCAAGCTTTTGTGAATGAGGTTTTGGGAATTCTTGAATATTTCAGTGTTTGTGTATCTGGATGACATACTGATTTTCTCCCCAGACGCTAAATCTCATGTTAACCATGTCCGCCAAGTTTTGCAGAAACTACTGGATAATCAGCTATATGTCAAGGCAGAGAAGTGCGAGTTCCACACAGAAGAGGTGTCTTTCTTAGGATACATAGTCTCACCTAATCATATCCAAATGGATCCTAAAGTCAGTGCAGTATCCCAGTGGCCCACACCAGACTCCAGGAAAAAGGTTCAGCAGTTCCTAGGATTTGCTAACTTCTATAGGAAGTTTATTAGGAATTTCAGTTCTGTTGCTGCTCCTCTGCATGTTCTGACTTCTCCTAAGGTTCCTTCAAGTGGACCCCCCAGGCGGATCTTGCTTTCAAACTTCTCAGAGATAGATTCACATCAGCTCCCATACTCACCATTCCAGATCCCCAGCGCCAGTTTATGGTCGAGGTGGATGCTTCCAATGAGGGAATTGGAGGAGTACTGTCTCAACGTTCTGCAGAAGACAACAAGATGCATCCATGTGCTTACCTGTCGCGGAAGTTGACAACGGCAGAGCGGAATTATGACGTGGGAAACAAGGAATTGTTAGCTGTAAAAGCTGCCCTCGAGGAATGGAGACACTGGCTAGAGGGTGCAGAGCAACCGTCTTTAGTCTGGACAGATCACAAGAATCTAGAATATATAAGAAAGGCTAAGCGTCTCAACTCCCGTCAGGCCAGGTGGACACTTTTCTTTAGTAGATTCAACTTCACACTCTCTTTTCGTCCCGGGTCTCAGAATCAAAAACCCGATGCTTTGTCTCGTCTTTACGATCCCGAACCACTTGCGGTAGAGCCCAAGACCATCCTTCCACTTAACCGGGTGATCGGAGCCTTTTCCTGGCAAGTGGAGTCAGGCGTTAAAGAGGCAAATGTCATGAATCCAGCGCCTAGCGAGTGTCCCAACAATCTGCTGTTTGTTCCTGAGGCTCTTCACTCCAAGGTCATCCACTGGGCTCACTCATCTGTGCTTCGTGCCATCCGGGAGTAGCAAGAACAATGTTCAGGATTCAACAACGTTTCTGGTGGCCATCCATGAAGAAAAATGTGGCCGAGTATGTAGCGGCTTGTCCGTGGTGTGCGTGTAATAAGACCTCATCTCAAGTTAAGATGGGCTTGCTCCAGCCGCTGCCGATTCCCCATCGTCCTTGGTCACACATTTCGATGGATTTTGTGACAGGATTTCCTCATCCAGAGGCAAGACTACGGTTCTAACAGTGGTTGATCGATTTTCAAAGATGGCTCACTTCATCCCATTGACCAAGCTTCCTCTGCCAAAGTCACCGCAGAGGTCATGATGAATCACGTATTCAGGATCCATGGATTCCCTAATGACATTGTTTCCGACAGGGGTCCACAATTCATTTCCGCCTTCTGGAAAGAGTTTTGTCGACTCATAGGTGCCACCGTCAGCCTGTCATCAGGATATCACCCTCAGTCAAATGGACAGTCAGAGCGTCTGAACCAAGAACTAGAGACTACGCTACGTTGTCTCGTCTCCCGGAACCAGACCACCTGGGTGACCACCTCACATGGGTCGAGGTTGCCCACAATACCCTTCCCACGGCCACAGGTCTCTCTCCATTCCATTGTGTCAATGGTTTCCAGCCTCCACTTTTCCCTAACAACGAGGAAGAGGTGATGGTTCCATCGGCACATGCCATGATCAGACGTTGTCGCAGAGTTTGGGCTGGTGCTCGCCAGTCTCTTCTCCAGTTCAGCTCGGATGAAGGCTGTTGCGGACGTTCATCGCAGGGTCGCTCCTCCTACAGTCCAGGCCAAAAGGTTTGGCTCTCTACCAAAGACTTACCACTCCATGTCGCCTCAAAGAAACTGGCTCCGAGATTTGTGGGTCCGTTTCCAGTGTCCAGAGTCATCAACCCGGCCGACGCTTGCAACTCCCCAGGACCTTGAGAGTGCACCCAACGTTTCACGTTAGTAGAATCAAGCCGTGTGAGAGCACACTTGTTCCCACCTCAAGCCCCTCCACCGCCCCAGTTCTTTGAAGGGGTGGCGTTTACAAGGTCCGTAAGCTACTGGAGGTCCGTAATAGGGGAGGGCAAGCAATTCCTGGTAGACTGGAAGGGTTACGGTCCTGAGGCTAGAAGCTGGATAGCTGCTTCATTTATCATAGACAAGACTCTTATCCACGACTTTTACAATCAGCCTGGGCCATCAGGAGTTGGCCCTAGAGGGGGGGGGTACTGTTGTGCACCGACAGATATGCTAGAGAGGTTCATGTCATTTATGTTCGCTTTCTCTCATTCCAGGCTTCCTGATTGTTTTCACCTGTCATCACACCTGTCTCCTATGCTCATCAGTGTCAGCCCGCCCTGATTGGTCCCACCTGTGTCTTGTTACCATGTGCTTAAATTCCCTGTCTCCCAGTGTTCCTTGTCAGTTGCCTGGTCTTTTGCCATGATCAGGTCGGGTTATGTTGTGCTCTTGAAAAGTTTTTGATCCCTCACTACGTGAGCGCTTTCATTTTGTTCACTGCAGAACCGAAGAATAAAGTACTTACAAATACTTTATCTCTGTCTCCCGGGTCGTGCAATTGGGTCCTACTTCCTAAGTGTCTGAGGTCGTAACACAACAACAACAGTGCATTTTAAAGCACGACGCTGTGCAGCCGACCTCTCCAGTCATCTGGTCTCTTAATGAATGACTAATGATATTTAATGACAAAGCTCCATATTTAGAGAGGAGTGTATTCCCCGTTAACGAGACGTCGGCATGGAACACTTCCCACATGCTGACGGATCGTTTACGATCGGCACCGTCGTTTGCAGTTTATTATTTCAGCACGAGAATTTAAAAAACACAATCAATCAATAAATCACACTGCCTCGGGGGATGGGTCTGAATGGATATCGAGTTAAACATCCATTACTAACCGGAGAGCTCAGCATCAGATAATGACTCAATGACAGATGGACAGAAACGACGGGACTACATTTATTTACCCATTCACATGAATTAACACTCACTGATTTTAATAAATAATCCACACTATTAGTCTTTGAAAAATTCAACAATGTAAAAAATAAAAAAAGTTTTAACGGCAAAACACTTTTCACACACACACACACACACACAAACAAACGGTGCAGCTACATTCAACACCTCAATGGAGAAATGCTCCACTTTTAGACGCCTGCTCTCACAACACACACCCACACACACCCTTCTGTCAACACGCCATGCAAACGCGCATAAGTTGCGTAACAATGACTGGCAGGTGTGTGTGTGTAGGGCGGCAACCGTTACCTGACACACAATCACTCAATTAGCCGACAGGTGATCTGCTTATACAAGTATGTGTAGTACTAACGCTCCGACACTATTTAGTTTTTTATGTAAAAGTTTTAGTCTATAAAATGTCAGAAAATACCCCAAAACTTAATAATAAGCTATTTTAAAAATTAAAAACTGTAATCTTTATGTTTTAGAAGCTGAAACCAACAAATATGTGAATGAATGTGTGTGTGCATGTGTGTGTGTCCCTGCATCTGTACGTTTTAATATGAACTAAATTCACCTCACATGCAGAAGCTGTTGAGTGGTTTAAAAAGAAGAAGAAAAAAAACAAATGTAGGCAGCTAACCAAACACATCTGCTCAACGAGTGTAATAATAGGCAGTGAATCAGCGTTATGTGATGCGTGTGTGTGTCTGTGTGTGTGTGTCTGTGTGTGTCTGTGTGATTGTGTCTGTGTGTGTGTGTGTGTGTGTGTGTGTGTGTGTGTCTGTCTGTGTATGTCTGTTAGCCCAACACAGGATCTCTTTGACGAGCAGAGCATTTGTGTGTTGGTTAATCCTCACCGTGTTATTGACACACCCGGCAATCACTGCTGGTGTGTGTGTGTGTGTGTGTGTGTTGAATGGCTGTCGGTTTAACCCACTCGATCCCTAATCCAGAAGCGACCGCGAGCAGAGAGAACCCTCGGGAGACGTCTCAATCATTTACATTCACGCCGGGTTCCCACGCCGCCGCCGCCTCCCCCCCTCGCATGCCACGTCCCTCCAAGCATCATCTATTCCACCGGTTGCCCCCGACAACAGACGCCGCTGAGCACCTCGCTCATAAACACCAGCGGGGCGAGTCGAAGACCATCAGTCAGCCCCCCCCCCCACTCCCATTCAACGACGATCACTCCCCCCGTCAAACAAAGGCCAGCGCATCACCGTGATTTGTGGTGCTGATGGAGTGTGTGTGTGTGTGTGTGTGTGTGTGTGTGTCGGGGTTCCTGCATCCCACAGAAGCAACGCGCTCCGACCCGTTGAGTTCTGCTCCATTCGTCCACTTTCCACCTTAATGAGAAGAATGTGTTCGTTCACATCTTAAATCTCCAGTTTTAAAACACGACCCTGAACGCACCGAGCCAGCAGAGATAAAAGAAGAAGAAGAAGTAAAGGGAAGGCGGGGCTTTGATTAATTAACCCTTTCAGGTCAATAAAAGCACAACATTCTCACAGTTGAGGAGAATGAGTGGATTTTCACTCCCGCTAATTAAAGACCCGTCGATCAGCCAATCGGTAAGCTCCAAACCACGACTGATGTGAAAATGGAGACTGCAGTTTGAAGACGGAAAGCTTCCTCTCTCTCTCTGTGTTGCATTATGGGTAAGAGATTAAATAGAAGGGACTTCAAAAGGACCCTGAATACCTTCAGCAGTCTAAATATAAAAGACGCCGGTTCCTCCCTTTGTCGTTTGTTTTGTTCGTTACGTCAGCAGCGAATCTCTCCGTTCATTCTTTTTTCTAAAATAATCCCACAGGCGTAATAGTCATAAAAATACAAAGACAATCACAATTTCCCGTGTTTAGCTTTTTTTTTTACGTTTTCTTTTTGGGTAACCGAAACCCTCGGGAGGCTTCTTGTGGTCAGAAGACTAAAATATCTTTAGACCCGTTTTATGATATTTCATAAAACCATTAAAGGGTGAGGATTACCTGCAGGGCGATCAATGAAGGGAATATATCCCACACTATCGAGAACCCCTGAACCCCCCAGAGTGACGTCTGCAGTTAAACACTGAAGCATCTTTATTGACCTGAATCTAAAGAAGTAGAACCAGAATCCTCGAAAGACACAAGGGAAGCTGTCAGGGGCTCAGAGGAGGAAACACACACACACCCTCCTCTTTCCTCCAGATCAAACACACACAAGTTCTGGAAGAAATCTTTCTCTTTGAAACTGATCTAATGAGAGAGAAAGCTACTCGGTGCATTAATTATACACCACAACCATCACACACACACAGCTAATGTGAACAACCAGAGACATTTAAGCACCCTCCATATCGATGTATAAATAAAGCTACTCCACTACAGTCCTAAACAAATCAATAACCTCATATTAATCGTCCGTCCGTCCGTCCGTCCACACACACACACACACACACACACACACACACACACACACACACACACACACACACACACACACACACACACACACACACACACACACACACACACACACACACACACACACACACACACACACACACACACACACACACACACACACACACACACACACACACAGTATTCACAACATCAAGTCTGCTTCTTTTCCAAATGTGTAGAGCTCCTACTGGGAGTGTTGCATTCTGGGTAGTTTGAAGACGCCCTGTTAGTTATATTAATAAAGTGTTAACGCGGCTTTAGACACACTCATTATCTGAATTGTTCAGCTGATGTTCTCTGTTTGTGCTCCAGACTCCTCTTCCTCCTCCTCTTCCTCCTCTTCCTTTACAAACGCTAGACTGTCTGGGAAGAAATGACTAATGCTGAACGCTGTCACAGCAACTACCACTCAGGGGCCCTGTTCAAGGCTCCTCCTCAAGGCTCCTCCTCTAAGGCTCCTCTTTAAGGCTCCTCCTCAAGGCTCCTCTTTAAGGCTCCTCCTCAAGGCTCCTCTTTAAGGCTCCTCTTTAAGGCTCCTCCTCAAGGCTCCTCTTTAAGGCTCCTCTTTAAGGCTCCTCTTTAAGGCTCCTCCTCAAGGCTCCTCTTTAAGGCTCCTCTTTAAGGCTCCTCTTTAAGGCTCCTCCTCAAGGCTCCTCCTCAAGGCTCCTCTTTAAGGCTCCTCTTTAAGGCTCCTCCTCAAGGACCCTCTTTAAGGCTCCTCCTCAAGGCTCCTCCTCTAAGGCTCCTCTTTAAGGCTCCTCTTTAAGGCTCCTCCTCAAGGCTCCTCTTTAAGGCTCCTCCTCAAGGCTCCTCCTCTAAGGCTCCTCTTTAAGGCTCCTCTTTAAGGCTCCTCCTCAAGGCTCCTCTTTAAGGCTCCTCTTTAAGGCTCCTCCTCAAGGATCCTCTTTAAGGCTCCTCTTTAAGGCTCCTCTTTAAGGCTCCTCCTCAAGGCTCCTCCTCAAGGCTCCTCTTTAAGGCTCCTCTTTAAGGCTCCTCCTCAAGGACCCTCTTTAAGGCTCCTCCTCAAGGCTCCTCCTCTAAGGCTCCTCTTTAAGGCTCCTCTTTAAGGCTCCTCCTCAAGGCTCCTCCTCAAGGCTCCTCTTTAAGGCTCCTCCTCAAGGATCCTCTTTAAGGCTCCTCTTTAAGGCTCCTCTTTAAGGCAAGTCGCGAGGCGGGGGCCTCCTAATATACACAAAGGACACTTGGGGGGAAAACACAAACATAGTGAGTAACCACTGTTCCCCAGACGTAGAATATATGACTGTTAAATGCCGGCCCAGATACCTACCAAGAGAATTTAATGTTGTATTGATAACCGCAGTGTACATTCCACCCGATGCTAACGCTAGCGTGGCGCTAGGTGAGTTGCACGATACAATTAGTAAACAACAAAACACATACCCTGAGGCTGTCCACATTATTGCGGGGGACTTTAACCATGCTAACTTAAAGGTAGTGCTTCCCAAACTCTACCAGCATGTTAGATGTGCCACCAGGGGAGATAAAACATTAGACAAGGTATATTCTAACATCAAGCTGGGCTATAGAGCCAGAGCATTAGCACACCTAGGCCAGTCAGACCATGTGTCCCTACTCCTAATCCCATCCTACACCTCCATCAGAAAAAGGGTTCCCACCACATCAAAGACAGTTAAAACCTGGCCTGAAGGTGCCACTCCACAGTTGCAAGACTGCTTTGAGTCCACCGACTGGGGTCTTCGAGCACGAGGACCTGGAACAGTACACTTCAGCGGTCCTGGGTTACATTAAGCACTGCATAGACTCCGTCACCGTGGACAAGCGTATCCGGGTACATCCCAACACGGCCGTGGATGACGGGAGAGGTGCAGCGTCTGCTCGAGAGAGGAACACCGCCTTCAGCTCCGCAGATGGGGAGCTATACAGCACGGCCAGAGCCGACCTGAAGCGGGGATCAGAAGGGCCAAGGCGGACTACAAGGCGAAGATTGAGGACTGCTTCCAGAGTAACGACTCCAGGCAGGTGTGGCAGGGGGTCCAACACATGACAAACTACAGACCCAGCCACCCTCGGCCGACGGGGCGACCCTCAGTTGGTGGAAGAGCTGAACTCCTTCTACGCCCGCTACGAGGTGGGACCAACGGAAGCAGCCACACCACATCCACCAGCCCACAGCAGCCTCATCCTCACGGAACACGGGTGAGACGCACGCTGAAGGCCGTGAACCCGAGGAAAGCAGCAGGGCCGGACGGCGTCTCGGACGGGTGTTGAGAGACTGCGCCGACCAGCTGGCAGGGGTCTTCACCAAGATCTTCAACCAGTCCCTGTCCCAGGCCACCGTCCCATCCTGCCTGAAAACCTCCACAATCATCCCGTGCCAAAAAGAAAACCATCAGCTGCTTAAACGACTACCGTCCAGTGGCACTCACCCCATCCCCATGAAGTGCTTCGAGAAGCTGGTTCGTTCCACATCATCTCATCCCTTCCGCCGGCCTGGACCGTCACCAGTTTGCATACAGAGCAAACAGGTCCACGGATGACGCCATCGCCACAGCTCTCCACTCTGCCCTGTCTCACCTGGAGGGGGTGGGGAGCTACGCACGGCTGCTCTTCATGGACTTCTGCTCGGCATTTAACACCATCCTTCCTGACAGACTGGTGACAAAACTGTCAGACCTGGGATTATCACACTCTACCTGCCGTTGGATTAAGGACTTCCTGTCTGACCGCCCCAGAGGGTGAGGATAGGTCCCCACACCTCCACGGCCCTCAGCCTCAGCACCGGGTCCCCCAGGGCTGCGTGCTGAGCCCCTACTTTACTCCTCTACACTAATGACTTCACCGCCGCCCACCCCAGCAACTCCATCATAAAGTTTGCTGACGACACCACTGTGGTGGGCTGCATCTCCGGGTGACGAGACGCTGCATCGCGACGAGGTGGAGCAGCTGTTTGTGTTGTGCAAAGCGAACAACCTGCAGCTGAACAAGCTCAAAACCCAGGAGATGATCATCGATTACAGAAGGAAGAAAACTGTCATCCAGCCCCTGTACATTGACGGGAACTGTGTGGAGAGAGTCTCGGTCTTCAGATTCCTGGGCGTTCACCTGGCTGAGGACCTGTCCTGGAGAACCAACACCACGGCGATCGTCAAGAAGGCACAGCAGAGACTCTACTTCCTGAGAATACTCAGGAATTACCACCTCAGACAGGATCTGCTTGTGTCCTTCTATCGCTGCTCCGTGGAGAGCGTCCTCACCTATTGCATCTGCGTGTGGTTCCTCAGCTGCACAGCCGCAGAGAGGAACGCGCTTCAGAGGGTCGTCAACTCGGCCCAGAAGATCATCGGTGCCCCTCCTCCCTGCAAGAACTGTACAGCTCTCGCTGCCTTAAGAAGGCAGTCAAGATCCTCAAGGATCCATCTCACCCGGCAACGAACACTTTGTACGGCTGCGCTCAGGCAGGCGCTTCAAGACTATGTATACCCGGACCAACAGACTTAAGTTCAGCTTCTTTCCGAGGGCCATAAGCGCACTAAACGCTGCTAAGTTTTTAGAGAGTCAAATGTCGCATCCCCGTTCAATATGAGGAATCGTGCAATAAAAACTTAGGTTTACACTAAGAAATATGCCTAGTTTACATACGTAGTTTATTATACTTATTTTTATATTTATATTTACATCCATAGATCTCATTTATACTTATGTATAGTTCCCCTATGTCTATTTATGATTCATTCTGGTTTTTATATTGTCTTGTTTATATTGTCTTGTTGTTTTTATATTGTCTATTGTCCTATTAGCACCTTGGGATTGCATCTAAATTTCGTTGTTCCTTTACACAATGACAAATAAAGATCATTCATTCATTCATTCATAATGCTTCTCTTTAATGCTCCTCTTTAAGGCTCCTCTTTAAGGCTCCTCTTTAATGCTTCTCTTTAATGCTCCTCTTTAATGCTCCTCTTTAAGGCTCCTCCTCAAGGCTCCTCTTTAAGGCTCCTCCTCAAGGATCCTCTTTAAGGCTCCTCTTTAAGGCTCCTCTTTAAGGCTCCTCCTCAAAGCTCCTCTTTAAGGCTCCTCTTTAAGGCTCCTCTTTAATGCTTCTCTTTAATGCTCCTCTTTAAGGCTCCTCCTCAAAGCTCCTCTTTAAGGCTCCTCTTTAAGGCTCCTCTTTAAGGCTCCTCTTTAAGGCTCCTCTTTAAGGCTCCTCTTTAAGGCTCCTCCTCAAGGCTCCTCTTTAAGGCTCCTCTATAATGCTTCTCTTTAATGCCCCTCTTTAAGGCTCCTCTTTAATGCTCCTCCTCAAGGCTCCTCTTTAATGCTCCTCCTCAAGGCTCCTCTTTAATGCTCCTTCTCAAGGCTCCTCTTCCTGCACCCAGCAATATGTTTCCATAAAGTGTTTCCTCGCTTTGTCAAATAAAAAAAGGACGAGAGGAACGGCGACAAAAGAAATAATAAAAAACTGTGTTCATAAATCCCTCTGAATGTACCTGTGTGTGTGTGTGTGTGTGTGTGTGTGCCGCCGACGCCAAGCAGACTGCAGGGCAACCGCACCACCAGAGCCGTGGGCGACTCTCCTGTGGGAGTCAACACAGAACTCTCCTCCACAATCAAGTCCAACTGGAAACAAATGGAGAACATTATAAAGCAATCTAAAAAATGTGGGAAATTAACGTGAATTACACGACAATAAGGAAGTAAGTGCACCTCCACGTGGACGTGGAACACTCAGGCGTGTATCCAGTTTGTTTGTTTGTTGACATGTTGTTCAACACCTCCACTCAATGCCCACACGCATTAAATCCCTGATGCAAATCGGTCCTTGAATGCACCTTGGGAGAACACAACAGCCTCCCACTGGCGTTGTTCCACGTGCGTAATAACCATATAAATCCATATGTGACCTCCAGCTGCAGGCAGACAGGTTGCTGGGTGACGCCACACAAAGAAAGATAAATAAACAACAACAGTCTTCTATGTGCACAACATGTCAACAGGACTTTTAAACACTGTGCTGAGTTCACGGCCGGCTCGTCTGCGCCAGACTCCGTCATGCCAATCTGTCAATTTAAACGCCGCAACGCCAACTGGCGCACAGCTGCGGTGCATGTTGGGAGTCCGGAGAATAAGAAGATGAGGATGTTA
The DNA here is from genome assembly GCF_029220125.1 of Pseudoliparis swirei. Classification (NCBI taxonomy): domain Eukaryota; kingdom Metazoa; phylum Chordata; class Actinopteri; order Perciformes; family Liparidae; genus Pseudoliparis; species Pseudoliparis swirei. The sequence goes on from NC_079397.1 coordinate 3,476,184, forward strand.
GGAAAAGGGGGAAAGAAGAAGGTGGAGAAGAAGAAGGGAACACAGTGCAGAGGAGTGTGTACATGTGCGCAGAAGAAGGTGCATGAAAGAAAAAACGTGTCGGCTTGTCAGCTGTTTAAAGAGGTGGCACGCGCACACGCACAAGCACACACACACACACACACAAAGGAAAGGAGGATTTCCAACTCTTCTTCTCCACTGAACTCGACGGTCCGCTCGGTGTAGAGACGCACGAGCGTGTCCGGTGAACGGAGGACGCATATTTACCATTGTCCGTTAACGGGCCCCCCGCGGAGCGGAGGGTCGCCGCGCCGCTCCAGGTGAACTTTTCTCCGCTGCGGAACAACGAGCTCCGGACATATTACAGGTCTCGTTGTCTTCTCGTCTTCCCGTCGCGTCTCGTGCTCACGCGTAAAGTTGCCCGTTGCCCGTCGTCGCCATGGCCATGGCGACGTCCGTGCCGCTGCTCGCTGCCCGGTAGACCCCCGAGCCGACGGTGTGGTTCGAAGCCCCGGTCAGCCCCGCTCCCGGTAATCCCTCCAAACGCTCCCGCGAGCCAGAGAAGCACACAATGTGTGATTAAGCCCCGCCCACCGGTTTATACAGAGGGAGGGGCGGCGGGAGATATCGAATACACCCACTCTGAGGACACGCCCACTTTAATTAATTCATAACCCGAGCTCCAAATAAAAGTACTTTAACGAAAATTGACAGTATATACTTTAAAAATATATATATAATAATCATTAAAAAAATATATATAAACAAGAGAAACAACTGTGTAGTGTTTTCAAATAAAGGTAGTTATATGAAAATATACAGTATATACTTTAAAAATTAATATATTTATATATATTATTTTTTAAAGTATATATATATATACTATGGAAGTCAAAGTATACATCAAGATATATACTTTTCTCTGTGGATCAAACTAAAGGTAATAAACAGAGAAAAAAATAACTGTGTAGTGTTTAAAAAGAAGTAGTTTTACGAATATATACAATATATGCATTAAAAATATATATTTATATAAAGTATTACATTATTCTTATTAAAAACACAATGCAGATTAATCTATATAACAACTTAAAATGTTGAATGATATTCACATGTTTTGGATTGAAATTATAATCCGACAAAGAATAAAGGAAGTGTAGTTGTCAAATAAATGACGGTGGAGGGAAGAGTAATATTTCCTTTAATCCCTTTATTTTGAAATGTATGTGAAGTAGACAATGATCAGCTGATACTCGTCTCTTCTCGTTTACTGTCCTCATCGGTTGCATGCAGACTCTTTGTGTGTACGCCGGATTAAAATCACATATTTTCGGGCAGGTGACCGTGAAGCCTCAGATGATGAATCACCCAACAAAAAGGGGGAGGGTCATACATGATTTAAGGCCACAGCCGGTCTACTCTGGCATGACTGATAAAGAAAACCAGTTAGTGTTGCCGTCATGTGATACGGCATGAAGTATTCATCCACGCCACGTGAGAGCTCGGCCCGACACACCGACAGGTGTTTCATCCCCGCCTCACATTCTCTCCATTCCCCAGACCTCATCCCCCTCTTTCACGCACCTGTCGACCTGCGGCCCACTGCCTGAGGACGGCGGGTCAACCACCGTGACAAGTGTGTGTGTGACAGGCCGGACCCTCGAAGACCCCCCGGTGAGCGCCATGGCACTCTGCATCGAGGCTGATTCAACACACATACATACACACACATACATACACACACACACAGACACACACACACAGACACACACACAGACACACACACAGACACACACACACACACACACACACACACAGACACACAGACACACACAGACACACACACACACACAGACACCCACACACACACACACACACACACACACTCTCTCTCTCTGACGTGCCTGTAGTTTCAGTTCTTCATCTAAATGTCACCGTTTGAGGCTCTCAGCATTTTCTCTGCTTTGATGTCAGAACTCACGATACGATAATAAAACGTACCCAATCCTTTGTGTGCGTGTTCATAACATAATGTTTACATAACATAATGTTTACAGAACATAATGTACCCTAACCCCCCCCCCCCCCCACCAGAGATGTGTTGTGACTTCCTGCAGCACTTCCTGCTCCTGGTCGGGAGAGTTGAGGTGGGGCTCCGGATGTTTTTTTTTGGGAAAAGCTCTGGAATGTTTGCCGGAGTCGGGGACGGGTCTGTGAGGGAACCGGAATGTTCTTTCTGGGAAAGTTCCTGGGTGGGAACAATCTGCATCGGGGGCGGTGCAGGATGTTCTGGTGGGTTCTTCCCTCCCATGTTTAGGTGACCCGGTCAGACCTCTTGATGATGTGAGCGAAGGTTCTGATATGAGAGTTATTGCATAACTCACATATCTCATATCTCTCATAACTCATAACTCATATCTCTCATATCTCATATATCTCATATCTCATAACTCATATATCTCATATCTCTCATATCTCATATATCTCATATCTCATATATCTCATAACTCATATATCTCAAAACTCATATCTCATAACTCATATCTCTCATATCTCATATATCTCATATCTCATATCTCATAACTCATATATCTCATATCTCTCATAACTCATATCTCTCATATCTCATATATCTCATAACTCATATCTCATAAATCTCATATCTCTCATAACTCATATTTCTCATAACTCATATCTCATAACTCATATATCTCATATATCTCATATCTCATAACTCATATCTCTCATATCTCATATATCTCATATCTCATATATCTCTCATAACTCATATCTCTCATATCTCATATATCTCATAACTCATATCTCATAACTCATATATCTCATATCTCTCATAACTCATATATCTCATAACTCATATCTCATAACTCATATCTCTCATAACTCATATCTCTCAACTCATATATCTCAAAACTCATCTCTCATAACTCATATCTCATAACTCATATCTCTCATAACTCATATATCTCAAAACTCATATCTCTCATAACTCATTTATCTCATAACTCATATCTCTCATAACTCTCATAACTCATATCTCTCATAACTCATATAACTCATATCTCATACCTATCATATGGCGCCGTACGTGATGGCCGCTGTGTTGCGAGCTCCCGGATTTTGTAGCAGTTTTTTTATATTTATTCTTCTTATTGCGACTATTTTTGCACAAAACGTTAGCAGCCGGTTAACGTACGACAGATGCACACTTCTGGAGATTGGATCGGCAGTTGCTCGCCGCCTACCAGAGTTTTTCAACTCTTACTCGGACGTCCCGCCAGGAACAGTAGCGGAACTATCTCCGTCCATTTTAGGCGCGATCTCACGCAAACGTCGCCGACGGAGGGGGAAGCGAGCTGGCGTGCTGGTTAGGCTGAGACGTCGAGCCAATCGACCCCCACTACCCACCATTTTACTGGCAAATGTACAGTCTTTGGACAATAAGCTATGCGAGCTACAGGCTCGTATTCAATTCCACCGGGAAACTAAGGACAACTGCATCATCTGCCTTACGGAGACATGGATGTCGGAGGATGTTGCCGACTCAGCCATCGAGCCGGCAGGATTTTCCGTCCACCGCGCGGACAGAACAAAGACTCTCTCTGGTAAAGATCGTGGAGGGGGGGTATGTCTCATGATAAACAGATCTTGGTGCAACCAAAGTCATGTACATACTCTCAAGTCGTTCTGTTCCCCGGACCTGGAGTACCTAATGCTCTTGTGTCGACCATTCTGGCTACCGCGGGAGTTTACAGCAGTCACCGTAACTGCTGTGTACATTCCGCCTCAAGCTAACACGGACATAGCGCTGAAGGAACTCTACGGGGCGATCAGCGAGCAGGAGTCGGCACACCCCGAGGCTGCTTTTATTGTGGCGGGGGACTTCAACAAAGCGAACCTGAAGAAAGTTCTCCCGAAGTTTTACCAACACATAAAAAGCAACACGAGGGGGGAGCGGATTCTAGACCACTGCTACACTCCCTTCCGGGATGGATACAAAGCCCTCCTCCGCCCACCGTTCGGCAAATCGGACCACCGCTCCATCCAACTACTCCCCGCCTACAGGCAGAGGCTTAAGCAGCAACCAATCGCTGTGAAGGAAGTGCAACGCTGGTCGGACCAATCGGAGTCTATGCTACAGGACTGTTTTGAACGTGCGGACTGGGATATGTTCAGGGTCGCGTCGGACAACAACGTCAGTGAGTACGCGTCCTCAGTCACCGGGTTCATCAAGAAATGCATAGATGACGTTGTTCCTACCAAGTCGGTTCGGATTTATCCCAACCAGAAACCGTGGATAAATGGCGATGTTCGCGCTGCACTCCGCACGCGTAACACCGCCTTTGACTCCGGGAATATGGCGGAATACAAAAGAGCCCGCTACGACCTCCGTAAGACCATCGGCTCTGCCAAGCGGGAGTTCAGGAACAAGGTGGAGGAGAAGCTCAAGAGCCATGACGTGAGAGGTGTGTGGAAGGGGCTACAGACAATCACGGACTTCAGAGGAGAACCAGCGGTGAAGAGAACTCCTCTACCTCCCTCCCAGGCGAGCTAAATACGTTCTTCGCTCGGTTCGGACGTGAGCGGCAGCCCGCCGAAGGCAGCGCCGCCGAGGAGACCAGCCTGCTGATCATCTCAGAGGCCGACGTCGCAGAGCCTTCAAGCGGGTGGACATCCGAAGGCAGCAGGTCCCGACCACATCCCGGGCGCGCCCTCAGAGCATGTGCAGACCAGTTGGCAGGAGTCTTCGCAGACATCTTCAACCTCTCCCTGTCCCAGGCTGTTGTTCCTGAGAGCTTCAAGATGTCCACCATTGTGCCTGTCCCCAAACACCCCAAGGTAACCTGCCTGAATGACTGGAGACCCGTAGCCCTCACCTCGATTGTCAGTAAATGCTTGAGAGGTTGGTCAAGGACTTCATTTGTTCCATGTTGCCTGCCACGCTGGACCCATGGCAATTTGCATATCGTCAAAACAGATCCACCGACGACGCATTGCCATGGCACTTCACACCGCCCTTTCCCACCTGGAGGAGGAACTGTTGTGTCGAATGCTGGTTGTGGACTACAGCTCAGCGTTCAACACTATTGTTCCCGCCAAGCTCGACACCAAGCTCAGAGGTCTAGGCCTGCACTCTACCATGTGCAGCTGGATACTGGACTTCCTGTCGGGCCGCCGCCAGGTGGTGAGGATGGGCGGTACCACCTCAGAGCCGCTGACCCTCAACACGGGAGCCCCTCAGGGATGCGTGTTGAGCCTCTCTACTACTCCCTGTACACCCACGACTGCCCGGCCATGCACAGCTCCAACGTCATCATCAAGTTTGCTGACGACACAACAGTGTTGGGGCTGAGCACCGTCGCCGGCGAGACAGCCTACAGGGAGGAGGTTGGATCACTGGTACAGTGGGGCCAGGAGAACAGCCTCGTCCTCAACGTCAAGAAGACCAAGGAGCTGATCGTGGACTACAGGAAGCGGAGAGGAGAGCACACCCCCATCTCCATAGACGGAGTTGCAGTAGAGACGGTCAGCAGCTTCAAGTTCCTCGGCGTGCACATCTCCGAGGACCTCACATGGACCACGCACACCACTCACGTGGTGAAAAGGGCCCAACAACGCCTGTATTTCCTTAGGCGACTGAGGAAATTCAACATGGCCCCCCGCATCCTCAGAACATTCTACACCAGTACCATCGAGAGTGTTCTGACAGGTTGCATCACCGTCTGGTACGGGAACTGCACCGCCCTGGGCGTAGGGCACTACAGAGGGTGGTGCGGTCGGCACAGTACATCGTTGGAGGTGAGCTTCCTCCATCCTGGACATATACACCAAGCGGTGCGTGGCCAGGGCCAAACGGATGCTGAAAGACAATAACCACCCGGCCACAAACTGTTCACCCTTCTACCGTCAGGCAGGCGATACCGCAGTATCAAGTGCCGCACAAACAGACTGAGGGACAGCTTCTTCAGTCAGGCCATCAGGCTGCTGAACAAGGACTGAGACCCTCATTAACACTATACACCAGAACATATTCTGTGAATATCTATGGCCATGGTGTATATTTTATTACATTGTTTATATATATATATATTGTATATATATATTGTATGTATATACATATATATATATATAGTCTCAAAAAGTGTATATTTTATTACATTGTTTTATATATATATATTGTCATGATGTATATTCTATTACACTGTTTTATATATATATTGTTAATACTTTCTTCTTTTTTGTGTGTGGATATTGTATAGTTTATTCTCATTCTTATTCTTTTTTTAGTCTGCTACTGCTGTCGGGTGTTTTGCACATAAGAATTTCACGAACCGATTATACTTGTATAAAAGGGGATGTGACAATAAAAACTTGAAACTTGAAACTTGAAACATAACTCATTTATCTCATAACTCATATATCTCATAACTCATATATCATAACTCATATATCTCATATCTCTCATAACTCATCTCTCTCGCTTCTCTCCCCACATGACTGACTGAAGGGAACTGGACACACCTGTAGGACGCACCGTGCTTAAGAGGTTCTTCTTCTTCTGTGGTTTCCTTTCACGCGTCCTACATGTGTTCCCTCCACCCAACGTTCCCATCTGGAGGACGTACGCATATCGGTTCCCATATTCCACCGCCGGGGAACCCGAGTTCTTTAATACGCGTGAGAACAGAAACCCCAGACGTGAACAGAAAGCGAGAGCGGTCCTGATCCGGCCCGGTTCTCTCTCTCTGAGTCAGACAGGAAGTGGAACTCTCTCCACTTCCTCTTTCCCTCTCAGACGGCTGGAGACAGAAACTGGGATGGAGACGAGGTCACGTCGTGTTTATATTCCTGCACACGGAAAAAATAATGGTTCTTAAATGGTTCTTTAAAAAGGGTTTGTGGTTCTACGAAGAACCATCACCACCTGAAGAAGCATTCATTCGCTGGAGGCACCATATATAGGTTCTTTGAAGAACCCTGGTTTGAAAGGTTCTTCGTGGAAACAAAAATGCTGCCATGAAGAATTATTCTTTGAAAGTTCTTTGAGACACATTTATAGGTTCTTTGAAGAACTATTTAAGGAAATGGTTCTTTAAAGAACCCTGGTTTGAAAGGTTCTTCGTGGAACCATAAATGGTACTTTAAAGAACCATATTTTGAAGGTTCTTTGAGATACCTTTATAGGTTCTATTTAAGGAAAACTATTAAACTCTTTAAGGAAATGGTTCTTTGAAGAACCCTGGTTTGAAAGGTTCCTTGTGGAACCAGAAATGGTTCCTCTATGTGGCATCTCTCTGAAGAACCTTTTTTCGGTTGGCTTCATTTTTCTGTGTTTGCGTTCAAGGAAGTTTTTTATTTGCCATCTGTGCGTAGACCAGCAGTCCAGACACATCGGAATTATTTTTGCAGGGTTTCCAATCCATTACACGAGTAAACGATGTCGGGAGAGAAGAAAGAAAACGCCGCTGGCGAAAGAGAGTCAGATTACATTTTGAACATTGACAGTCACGACTCCCGCCGGGTTCCTTGAGGCCGATGTCACCGTGGCACGGAACCTTTTATGAGCTTAAAATATAATAATCTGCAGCCGCCAGCTGGGAACACGTCTGCATCAGGTGAGACGGAAAGACTTGAATAAAAGCTGCGAGTCGCCTTTCATCCCCTTGCAGAGCAGAATCAATGAAACACACACACACACACACACACACACACACAAACACACACGCATAAACACACACACACAAATACACACACGCACAAACACACACACACACGCACAAACACACACACAAACAAACACACACACACATCCTTTAGGCTCAGTAACTGGAGCAGGGAGTGTGTGTGATGTATTTTTGGATGACATAATCCTCGCCGATAGAAGCCTCGACCATAAAACATCCCATCATCACGCGGAGTGACCTCCAACGCCTCACTGTGGACTGAAGCTCTTCTTCTTCTTCTTCCTTCTCCTCCTCCCCCTCCTCCTTCTCCTTCTGTCTCCCCCTTCTTCTTCTTTTTCTTCTCCTTGTTCTTCTCCTTGTTCTTCTGTCTCCTGCTTCGCCTCCTCCTCATCCTTCTTCTTCTTCTTCTTCTTATGGCTTATTGCTTTAGTGCCAGCAATTACATTTTCTTTTTACGATGCGTCTCCTTCCCTGCACCTGTCACTCTCTCTATATATCTCTCTCTCTCTATCTCTCTCTCTCTCTCTCTCTCTCCTCATAAATCCCCCTTCTCAAACTTTCCTTCACTTATTGCTTGTGCTTTTATAACTTTATCATCTGTGTCACCCTGAAGTCATGTGACTGAACTCATCCGGATCTATTTTGGGGATTTACTTTTCAACGACACGCCCCTGAATGTTCTTCCACCTCCTGATGAGGCCATTAGACTCACTCCGGGGGCCGAGTCACGACCCTCACCGGGGAGTCACAGCCTCAAACCGCTGAGTCACCGCTTCCGGTGCATCATTACAAACGATCTGCTGGGAAACCAGCTGCGAACAAAACGACTCGAACCCTTGAGCAAACGGTTGCTCATGAAGACGTCGAGCGGAGACGGAGTCGCGTTGATCGCAAACTCCCTTTTTTAAAATTTGCTCTGTTTTTGGTCTCCACACACCGGAGATGGTTCTTCAGAGTGATGCCATCGGAGAACCATTTATGGTTCCACAAAGAACCTTTCAAACCGGGGTTTCTTTAAGGAACCATTTCCTTCAAGAGTTCTTCAAATGACCGATACAGGTGCCTCAAAGAACCTTCATAAAATGGTTCTTTATGGCACCATTTATGGTTCCATGAAGAACCTCTCGAACCAGGGTCAATCTTTACTTCCTGAGAACTCAATGATCGGAAGCAGAGTGTTCACGACCTCTCCTCTCTCTCTCTGCAGCCTCTACATTAAAACTCTCTCTCTCTTTCCCACAAAGGGACTGACGAAGTTTTCCTCCTCCTCCTCCTCCTCCTCCTCCTCCTCTTTTCAGCCTCTATAAAAGCATGTCTTTAGGGAGGGACGGGGTCCCCTTTGTCCCGGCCTAGCGGGGGAACTAAAACAATGGGGCACTTCAATGGGAACGGCAGGAAAGAAATGGGGGTGGCGCTTCTTCTTTTGTTGTTGTTGTTGTTGTTGTCTCTGGTTGTACATTGAAGAGGCTCTGCAGCAGATGGATGCCGCACCGTCGAGGTTAATCTCACGGCCGCTTCTTCACAAACCCTGATGCTGTTTTATTGACCACATTAGCATAAACTGTTGCACTGATGGCGTGTGTCTGGAGATAAGACAGACGGTCTTCTACAGGCAGAATTGAACTGAGGGTTTTTTGCAAAATAAAGAGCTTTTTACAGCCTGATTGTATTATTTTTTTCACGTCAATATACTTTAATTTGACCTTTTAGGCCAATAATCATATAATATATCAATAAAAGGCTTCAGCTATATATTTAAATCCGTACTTTGGGGAATATGAAATCATCTCGGGGACATTCCTTCACGAAATAAAGGTCCAGTGTGTCGGGTACACGACAAAAAACAGCTAACAGAATAATTTTAATGAGGGCCAGGATGATAGAAATAGAAAGACCTCCATATCGTACATTATTGGACGCCCACCTCCGGTCTCCTCCTCCAGCATCACGGAGGTGTTCACTCTGCTCTGGGACTCAATTCATGCTGACGCTCATTATTTTCATTTTTGGGCCCAGTCGTGTTTTTTAAAAACATTTTCTCTGCAGCTTCCGGCTGTTTCCTTGTCGCGTTGCTCTTGATGCTCGAGGAACAGGAGCAGCCCCCAGACTCCTCTCCCCGGTGAGCGCATCACTCTCACACTCCCGACTGTGTGCACAACACTGCGGTGCATTGTTTAGAGTGCATTGTGTATGCAGCGCTTTGAGGTAAGAGCATGCTCACCAGAGTGCGCAGGCGCAGTCTGCACAGAAAGGTAGAAACAGCTAATTTCTCGAGCGTAAGTCAGAAAATTGTTAGTTTTGCTCATGAAACTAAAATGTGTTGCTGCAAATAAAAAAACTTTACTTTTGCATTCCAAATGTTTTTCTTTTCACAAAAGCTTCCGCTTCCAGTCTTTGTGCTAAACTAAGCTAACGGGGTGCGGCTTCATAGGCATGAAACTCTCTCCCCAAAAACAATAAGCAACTTCTCTGATGCATTTAAAAAGGCCGCGTCTGTCTTTGTTTGCAGAATTTTAACAGCAGCTTTCAAAATGATCCCAAAATTGAATCAACAACTCTGAACCGAAACATTACGGTCTTCATTAAAAACGGATTTACCGTATTGTTGCTGCCTCAGAGATAATAAACCAAACGGAAAGCCAGAAGACGGAAAGAAAAGAGAGAAATATGAGAAATATGAGAAATACTTTTGTTTCTTTTTTTCCGCTGACTCGGCAAAAAAACAAACAGGCGACGATGGAGAAAAAGACAATCTGTGTTTACGGTCCAGAACTGTTTACAGGGAGCTGGAGGCTTCTGAGTCACGGTTATATGTTAATGACACACACACACACACACATTTACATACACACATACATACACGCACACACAAGCACAGACACACACACACACACACACAGACACAGACACACACACAAACACGTACACACACACAAACATTTACATATATACACACATACACACACGCACACACACACACACATTTACATATATACACGCATACACACGCACAGACACACATACACACACATACACACACATACATATACACTTACCCCCCCACACACACACACACACACACGCACACACTCCGTGTGAAGACACTGTGCAGGGAGGAGACATTGAGGAGGGCGGAGAGCAAACAAGGCGATAAAGAAAAGAAACGCTCCTACTTCCTTGTTTGTGGATTTGCATTAAAAATAGAAGTCTGTTGGCTCGACCGGAAGTGAGTAACGTCTCAGCCCCCCCCCCCCTTAATAACAAGACATTTGGAAAGTGCAGGCCGAGATTGTGACGGCCGGATAAAGAAGAGAGGAACACTCAAACTTCAGGGATAAGTGAGAGAATAAAAAAGAATACAAAAATAAAAATAAAGCAAACTCTGCATGACCCTTGTCTCTTGCCGTACACATTCCTCAGACGTTACCGGAGCAGCAGACGACCAATCAGGTGCTTCACACACAGACGTGATGCAACACGCCCGGTGTGTAACTGTCACACACAAAGAAGAAGAAGAATCTAAAAGTCGCAAATACATAAAATAAAAAATGGAAACATATAACAACATTTAAAAAATCAACCAATCTTTATAGAGTTCCTTTAAAACACACGCATCGGAGAGACAGAAAGAAGAAGAAGAGAAGAAGAAGAGAAGAAGAAAACCAGGCGACAGAGTTTAAAGCTTCTACCTCGGACACGTAGATGAGCGGGTTGGCGCTGTAGTTCTTCCTCATGCCTCCTCTTCCTCCCGGGGGGTCAAAGTGCACACCACGGCCGCTTCAGGGGACCATCAGAGAGCTCCGTCTGCCTCTTTGAAGTCGTCGGGACTATACCCTGTGTGTGAGGGGAGGAGTGAGTGTGTGTGTGTGTGTGTGTGTGTTTGTAACGCTCTTATTGTGAAATGTGTATTTGCTTCCTGTGTGTAAAGCCTCGACACAGCATTTTTTGAATATCCTATCAGCCTCGGGCACACTTTGCCACGGTGACAATGAACCTAAACTGCCAATCAGGAGGGAGCAGACAAAAGAGAGAGAGGGGGGGGGGGGGACAGAGAGAGAGAGAGGGGGAGGATTTAAGAGAATGAATTAGTGTGTGTGGGAACATTGAGTCAGTGCAGGAATCTCCAGCCAGACTCGCTCCTCCTATCTGCAAAGCCAGATAACAGTGTGTGTGTGTGTGTGTGTACGAGGCTGGACTTTGCACACACACACACACACACACACACACACACACACACACACACTCTGACTCGAGCTCAAAGGCATATTTGACAAGTGGGAAAGGGGATAATGTTCTTGACCGACGAGGCCAAAAAACTAATTTTGAAATGAGGGCGAGGAAAGGAATCAAGGACGTACAACGAACTAGGAAGTTGGAAAAGGCCGACGGTCTCGGAATATGAAGGAGATTTAGAACTTTCTCTCAGACGATGGTTGACACACACACACACAAAGTATTGTCACGCTGCGGCTACACACAGTGTGTAGTGTTTCGCAAGAAGAGAGAGAACGAGGAGGGAGAAAAAAGACGTTGATATCAAAGAGAGGAAGAGGAGGAGGAGAAGTAAAAGCACAGTAGTATCGGCATTGAAATATACTCATAATACCAAAAGTAAAAGTTCTATTTTTTTTTCTGAGTTTGGGGAGTGGACTTCTTGCTAAAGGGGGTATAGGCCTTCAAAATAAAACGTTTATGTCAAAAAGAGGAGGAGGAAGAGGAGGGGGAGCAGGAAGAGGAGGAGTACAGATGAGAGATATAACAGCTGCAGGAGGGATGATAGAAGAGGGAAGATGGGGGGATGGGAGGAATGATGGACGACTCCTGCAGCACCAGCGACTTCACAAAACTGCCTCATCAGCGCTTAACGACAGAGAGGTTCTGATCACTTTGCAGAGAGGAGGAGGAGGAAGAGAAGAGGGGAGGAGAGGAGAGAGGAGAGAGGAGGAGGAAGAGAAGAGGGGAGGGGAGGAGAGGAGAGGGGAGGGCAGGAAAGGAGAGGAGAGAAGAGAAGAGAGGAGAGGGCAGGAGAGGAGTAGCAGAGAAGAGGAATAGAAGAGGGGAAGGTCGAGGCTGAAACGCTGACTCCAAGACTTCAGAAGCGTTGTGCTCCTTCTCTCTGGTACTGATGCTGACGCAGGAGGAACAGCGCCCCCTCCTGGACAATAAGCAGCATGGCAGACGAGGCGTGTTCCTCCGCCTCTGAACCGTCACTTCATGGATTAAGCTGTGCAGACATTTTAAAAGCCACATATTGGACTCAAACCAACCGCATCAGGAGTACCTCTGGGTTTGTTATCAGAATTAAAAACCCCGTCGTGAATTTCTGTGTAGAGATTTTTATTCAGGACATTGTTGGCAGGAAACCATAATTTACTAACAAAGTGCAGGGGGAGTTCACTGAGCTCCGGCTGTGGGCGGAACCCACTCGTGGATCTTCTTCTTGGTGGTGGGGAAGGGAACGTAGCGCTCCGGGTCGGCGCTCACGTTGAACTGATGGACCTGCGCCAGGAACTTCCTGGGCACCGGCGGGTGTGTGGTGGGGGGGTTCTCCGTCATGCAGTGCAGCCAGCCGTGCCTGAAGAGAGTTTAAATGACAAGTCAGGACACTTCTTTTTATGTAGTTTGTGCTGATTATTCCCTTCGCATTGAAAATGCGGAAGGTAATGTTTTGATCGCCGTGTATTTGTATGCGTGCGTGCGTGTTATTCGCATAAGTCAAAAAGTATTAAACTGGATCGCATGAAATTTGGTGGGATGATTGGTTATTATCCGGGGACCATTTGATTAGATTTTGGGATCGATTGGGTCAAAGGTCAAGGTCAAGAAAAAGTCAAACTCTTATTTTTACCATAGCGTGGTCAATTTCTATCCAATTGGCATGCAACTAATGCCAAAATGTTCATAATTCAATGGCCAATCTTTTGATATGTGAAGGTATGCGCTCTACCGAGTGCCCGTTCTAGTTATCATTGTTTTTTACAGTTACATATCAGAATCAGAACTTTTTGACATAACAATAACCCAAAACAGTGCAATAACATGAGCTAAACCTCAGGAATACTTTTTTTTGGTATCTCTATAGGAGAAATGGGATAATATTGAATGGTCTTAGTGGCTTGAAATCATTTAAGGTTGATAGACGAGCCAAATATGGATCCTGGAAAATCAGTAAAGAGTTTTAGCCCAAATGATGATTGTTGTTGTACTAATATTTAAAACAAGAGGTCGTACCACTCGGCAGGAACCATGCTGGCGTCCAGATCCCACATGGTGTTCTTCCCGTTCATCTGTTTGGTGTAGATCACCCAGCGGTGACGTCCTGGACACAAACACACAGTTTATTCGTAGTTATTTGCCTGCGACAGATAACATATCAAATAACCCAGGTATTTCCTTGTGTAAATGTCATGCTCCTCGACTCACCGAAGAAGTACTTCTTGTCCTCGTAGTATTTATTTCCATATTTATCCACACCAATCAGGGGTCCCACCTTCCCATCTTGCACCCTGCCACATTGACAGTCCCAAAACATACAGTACGCTCCACTTTATTACCATTTTACTGCTATTATACATTCGTTATTTATTACATTCACACCACACAACACATTGACACGTCTGACGTATATTTAAACGTGTTCTGGGGGTTCCGGGCTCCTTTATCAGGCCGGTGTTACGGTTTAAAAAGCGACCGTGTTAACTGGCGACTTTAAACCGAAAAGGTCCGCTGATGTCGTGGTTACAGACAGCTGTTGAAACCGGAAGAGAACACGCAGCGAGCTGTCCTCGTGAATGCCGCATTGTTTATTTGGTATCGTATATATTATTATGTATCGGGTTTGACAACGTATTACTCAATTAAACCGAGCGGCATTCACGAGGACACCTATACGTGTTCTCTATCCTATTTCTCGAACGGCTGTCGTAACCATGACAACAACAGACGCATTCGACCGAAGGTCGCCAGTTAACAGGGTCTCAGGTTGAACCGTAACACCGGTTTACATCTATTTACAAACCTCTCAAAGTCAAACAAGCGGTTCAGAATAAACAATAACAACTATTAAGTTAAACTGACCTCAATATCTGGAGACAGAACCCTCGGATTCCGCCGTGACCTCTTATTTGTTCAAAAGCCCTTCGGACGAGGTTCACATACTCCGCCATTTTGAGACGGAAGAGTTACCGAGACGGACCGTTGTGCATTGAAAAGAGGTCCGAGTAGCAACAACACGCTTGTGAACATTTAGTTCCACATGTAGATACAGAAGTATCCGGTAGCCGTAACAGTAATACTTGTTTAATAAACTTGATCAAATATATGCGTAGCATAAATACAATTTAAAAATAATAATAATAAAAACTTTATTTATATAGCACCTTTAAAAACAATGTTTACAAAGTGCTCCACAGAGAGTCAAAGCAAAACAAGTGGAATAGCAAGAAACCAATATTACATTTAAAAGTATATATTAAAATAAAAAATAAAATAAAAAATAAATAAATTAAAAACAGACAACTAAATTAGGGGAACCAAAGTTCTGCATAAAAAGACTAGATCACTTAAAAGCTGTTCTATAAAAATGGGTTTTAAGAAGTGATTTAAAATGAACATATCATTTGTATTTTCCATAGTTACACACCGGTATATATATTTAATGTTCAACAAACACGATGATATTAAACTGTATTCTTTGCACAGAAGACAAACTAAAATGTCATCTTTATAAGATGGGTATATAAAATAAACAAAACTTTCGATAAAACTCCTAAACATCTCTCTAAATAAATGATATACACACACAACTCTCGCTTGGATTGTCCTGTATTTTTTAAGTTTACGTTTATTGTCTTTTTTCATTTTGGATATATTTCTAATTTATTTTGTATACCTTTAAAAAAATAAAAAAAGTATGACTGTTTGTTACAGTTCATAACCGTTGAAAGAGATGCAGACAACAGGTGCACATGACACACACACACACACACACTTTGAAGTAACAATACAAACAAATGAACACAGGACGACAAGACATATATTTATATTTTAATTAAAAACTGTTGCCTGACAGTTTAGAATAATTGTTTATAGAAGACTCCAACTCTGAGAGAGTAGATGTTTACACATGGTCACCGTTAATGTACAAATCGTGAAGAAATGCATGCTGGGTAAGCTCCCAACTAGCAGACGTAAATCCCAACGAGAGGCGCATGAAATCGCACGACGACAGCACCCAGAGAGCTGGAATGACAGATTTAACTACTTTATTCCTTCACAACAAAACAACAAAACAAACATTTGGGTTTCTCCCACTGTAGAATTTGCGTGGGTAGTGCAACATACAGCAACCTAACCAAGAGGAAACAGACCTGGACAATGGCTGCTTTTAAAAAGTACAAACCTCGAGTACCCTGGCTAGAAAGTGAGTAGTCATGCCAACTGGATGCCTAAATGTGTCCTGGTTTAGTGAAGCATGTCAGACAGAGCACTTATATTATTGCAATTCATCTCAAAACAGGAGATATAAAAGCACGTCTGCAAAAAACAAGCAAAATGTCTTCTTCCTTTTGAGCATTTCCTTAGAAATATAGTTTGTGCATACTTTCTACAGTATTTGCCCTAAAAAAAAAATCCCATTCTTGTGTGAGGTCTCTTTTAAATTTAAAAGAATAACTGATGAAAAAGTATTTCCTAACAAACCCTGACTCCCAAAAGTAAGCGGCAGCCTGTGCTTTTAAAAGAATAAATCTTCCTATTTTATAAATATTAGCTCTTGGCTCTGATGTATAAACAAAAAAGGGTCAATGTTACTCTTTCATGTCCTTATAAGCAGTTTGACCCGTAAACCATTTCTAATGTGGCTTAACAGGCAAAATACAGGTAATTTTTTTTTTTTTTTTTTAAGAATACAAAAAATATCTACATTATTTATGACATTTCCAGTTTTTCTCCAGGACGTCGTTTCGTCAACTCATCATTGAAATGTTTTTTATGTAAAATAAAAAAAGGAGTAAAATCTCTTAACCAGAGAGATCAATTTAAAGAGCAGAACATCAACTTCCTGTTTCTGCGTAGAAGCTGGATTTTCACAGTAAAATCCCACAAACTCTTAAACAGACATCGATGATACTTTGATTTTATAACTCACGTGAATAATCTTTACTCGTTGAAATATTTCAGAATGTGTGTGTATTTTAAATTTGTTTTTAAATTCTATCTTTACATCTTGACATGGATCGGACTGAGTAGTTTTTAAACACGTCAACAGTATCAAATGAAGGCGGACAGTTTTATATATTTTTTGTTTTACACAAAAAGTAATTCCTTCATCCGTTTTGCAGTTTAAAATAATTCCAGAGATTTAAATATTCCGGACGTCGGTTCTGTCTCACTTCCAGAAACACGCTTCTGGACTTGACCTTTGACCCACAAACAATTTACTCTGACATCTGTTGTTGGTATTGGCGATATGTTTCAGGGAAGCAGAATCCAGTTCTTTGAAGGGGAAAAAAAGCACCGTGTTTTTTGTTTTTCTTCTTTTTTTTTGCGGTGGGTTTCTGTTTTGAAGTGAACAGTCCATCCGGAGTCCTTCCTGAGCTGGTGACCTCTGACCTGAGATCAATCAAGGGGTCGTGAGTTGTCCATCAACTGGCTCCGGGGCTGCGATGAGACCTCACTGCCGTGAAGCTGAGATTACTGTTCTTCGAGAATCATGGCCTCTTGGAAGGCTTCGATCCATCTGAAAAGACGATAAAACAAAAACAGGAAATTAGCAACAACTGGGACAAAAGCAGCAGAAATAAAACAATAAAACGCTTCATTCAAATGTAGTAACAGAATAACTTCAGTTTATGTTCATTGTTGGCATTTCTTCAGCCGTTTATATACAGAATACATTGTAATGATCTCTATAATCTCTCCTTACTGGCGCAGCAAACATATCCTGCTGCTTCACAATAAAAGCATTGAAATAATGGTAAAGCTTTTATTGTGACGGTCACAGGAAATGTGACGTATTTAACCACATTAAAACCAGTCAGCCATTTGTTTTGACATTTAATAAATTGTAACTATTGCAGTAATCACACCGTACTGTGTGTCCCGCTGCTGTTGAAACTACAATTAAAATCACAGCTTTTATTGTGAAGGTCACAGGAAATGTAACGTATTTGACCACATTAAAACCAGTCAGCCGTTTGTTTTGACGTTTACAACTTGAATCACAGCTTTTATTGACCGACGTCTTTATTAAAAGCCGCCGCGCCGACTGAATTCTGAGGCCCCGCCCCCCGTCTGCCGTTGCCATGGAGATACCTCTGAGCGGTGGGGATGTCGTCGGCCTTAAAGATGTAAAACAGCGTGTTCTTGTGGTACAGCTTGAACTGCAGCTTCTGAGCCGGCCCGTTCTTCTCCTCCCTCAGGAAGAAACCCAGCAGCGGCTGACTCTCCAGCGCGGCAACGTCCTGGAAACGGGGCGAGATAATGACGTAATCCATTAATTAAGATTTAATTAAAGAAAAAAAAGAAAGAATGGAGCCACCGGTAGCTGAGGAGGCGCGTACCTCGCTGGCAGCGTAGGTGTACAGGACTTTGTTCTTGATGACGAACCACAGCCTCTTCCACTGCTTCTTGTTGCCCTTGGAGCGGTTTAAGTAGCCGCTCATGGAGGAGTTCTCGGTGTTGGCGGAAACCTGGAAAAAACAACAACACACAAACAAATAATAATAAAAACACCACAACATACTCGGTGAATATAAACACGCAGCGTCCATTTGTTGTTCCTCGCCTCTTTTAGCGCGGCGGGGATCTTCTTCTGCTTCCTGGTGAAGGAGAACGCTCCGGGTTTGATGGGAGACACCGACGTCGAAGCGCAGCGGTCGCCTACAAAATGTGGGGAAATAATCTATAAAATACACCAAAAAACTGTATATTTTATCGCATATAATCTAAAACATATACTTGGAAAACTTAAAAAAGGTGAATAATAATGTCCTAAATCGTAAGGTCTCTGTATCTTCTACCAAACGACACAGGAGGAGGAAATAATGTATTGTCGGGACTATTTTCAGTGGCGGATTGATACGCATCTATTGCTCGAATTAGTCATTTGTATGTGGGATTGAGGCAGAAGAAACCAAAGTGTGTGTGTGTGTGTGTGTGTTCATGTCACTCAAGGAAACAGTAAAGCTCACTGGTGTGTTCTTATAGGTGTTGCATCAGAGGAAGAACATATATCACAGAAAATACTCTTTATTTAAAATTTTTTAAAGGACATAAAATCCTTTCCGTTTCCTAAATAAATAAATAAATAATATCCAGAGTCTTTACAGCTGAACTTCCAGAGCTCCGCACGTTTCCCACTTACTATTCTCCTGCAGTTTGACAAAGCAGTGATCACACACTCGCGCCGGCTGGTTCTTCAGGTACTCCAGGTAGTACTTGTTGGCGGAGCACGCCTGACACACCACCTGTCGGACACACACACACACACACGTGGGGGGGGGGGCCCGGGGGGTTCGTTACGGGGACTCGTGGGTGTAGTAGTCGTGGCGATGGTGGTGATGGTGTTTGTGGTACAGACCCGTCCACAGGCGCGACAGTGATGCCTCCTCCAGGTGAGCGTGAACTCACAGGTGCACATCATGCACATGGTGGCTCTCAGGTCTGGGATCCAGATGGGGGCCTTTGAACCCAACGGGGCCCCGGTGTCCACGACGCCCTCCGCCTGGGGCGAGAGAGACGGGGGGGGGGGGGGGGGGGTTTAAATGGACTCATTCAGGGGGGAGAGGAGAACACAAACACACGGATTGTTTAGCTGTACCTCCTCCTGACTTCGGCTGGATATGAAGGTTATCTTCTTCTTGGTGTAGTCGTCTATCGCCTTGGCGATGGCCTCCAGCCACTCGTCTCTCTCGGTGGCGGAGCTGCAAGACACACCAGAAGTCTCTCTCATAACGTACGGATCAAGTCGCGTTCAAAGGAGCTCACGGCTCGTCGCGATGTGACCGTCGGTGGGACCGACCTGGCGGAGAGGATGAAGGAGCGCTCGACGCTCTCGATGTTCAGCTCGTTCTGGTAAGCCTCCTGGCTCGGCTTGCTCACCTGGAGAACACACCGGAAACATGTCATCTAATACATCTAGGAAAACATGGATGTTATATAAAGCTAAATGAACGTAAAACGACTAAGATAAAAAAATACAGAGGAGCGTCTCAGAGTGTCTCTCACCTTCATCCCAGCCAGAGAGAGGACACTGTTGAGTTTATACTGGCCCGACTGGACCGGAGTGGTGTACATGAGGGCATCGTTAAACTGAAGAAGCACAAGTAAAGATCAGAAAAACATACAGAAAACATAACCTTCCGCATTTTCAATGCGAAGGTAATAATACATCTAAAAAGAATATATATATATATATATATATAATAATAAAAAATATATTTATATGAATAAAAAATACAAATATATATAAAATATAAATGTATAAAATGTAAAAATATATTATATATATATATTAAAAAAATATTTTTAAAATAATATACATGTAGAATTTTTATACATAACAAAATATAGATGTACAATTCAAATCTATATTAAAAAATATATATATCTATATTACAATATATATATATAAAATATGTATAAAAATATATATATATATATAAAATATTAAAATATATACATATAAAAATATAAAAGTAAATATATATAACGTGACTATATATATAGATTTTTTATATAAATAACAAAATATATACATAAAATACATTATATATATATATATAAATTACACATATATGTATATATATTTTAAGGCAGAACAACAGCATAAGGTAAACTGGATTTATTTATCACTCACCAGAAAGAACATGCGAGGCTGCATGATTTTCCTGGACAGCTTCATGAGCGTGCCCTCCTTCAGAAACACCTGCAGATACAAACGGGCTGCGTTCAGGAAAACACCTGCAGTCTGGGACAGGGGGAGCGGCGAGCTGGAATATGACCTCTGGGACTCACCCTGCCCGGCTGAACGATCTCATGGTGGCCGTTGAGTCCGTACTGAATGTGCATGAGCTTCTGAAAGTTATCCTGTGAAGCATCCGAGACGTGAGGAGAGAGACACGCGAGAGGCGGAAGTAGACACGACTATAAAAGGTGGATTACGGTCTCACCCCTTGTTTCATGATGTCATTGGCGTGGTTGGCCACTTCTTTCACGATGCTCAGGGCGGCTGCACGGAGAGCGGAGACACAACGTTAGTATGTGGGGCAAACGGTCGTCCTGGTGGACACTGAACGTGGGAGTGTTGTCCTTGATCTGACCTTGGGTGTCTTTATAGTCCTCAGAGTCCTCTGGAAGGTTCTTCAGATAGTCTGGAAAAGAAGTTGCAATTAATTTTTTTTGCAACAAAAGAAAAAAAGGAGGAGAGGCGTCTGCCCGCGGCAAATGTGCAAGAGCAAACACACTTTTAATTTAATGCAAACGCGTAGAGAACTTTTTTTTGTTGCTATGTCTTTAGTGTGCTCTTTAAATTCCTGTAAATGTCCCCACTGTAATAAAGGATTATCGTATCTTACTGGTACCGGCCACTGGGCGCCAGTACGGTACCAGAAGATAGGTTCATCCACCTGCGGTGACCTCTGACCTTCAGTGTGTGGGGGCGTGTGTACCTGTGAGCAGCAGCTGGTACTGAGGGATCCTCTGCACTGGTTTCAGCAGGTAGTGTTTCAGAGCCAAACTGGCACATCTTGGACTCATCTGAGACCCAACACACACACACACACAGAAGCGTCCCGGTTACTGCTAGAGGTACCAGTACATACGCGTGACAGCATCGCTTCTATAACTATGTCACTTTTAAAATGCTAGAAACTGTATTTTCAACATGACATAACATTAATAATCTAATTCAATAGTGGAGATAAATGTTAGCTGGAGGTTGTTGTTTTTTCGCAGCAATTATAATTTTTAAAATAATATAAAATATATAATATAATTTATATATATATTATATATAATTTATATATATATATATAACATATATAAATTATTTATAAAATAAAAATTATATATATATAATACAATTTATATATATAATATATATATATATATATATATATTATTTAACATATATATAAATATATTTCTTTTTCAACATTTATATATAATATATATATATAATTTATTATATATATAAATTTAAAAAATATGATAAAAAAATAACAATATTTCACTGCACATAAACTGTATTTCCAGCGTTTACCTCAAACTCTCGGACGACGGCGGCGAACGCGGCGTTCTTCCTGCACTGCTCGTCCAGCAGAGCGACGTTGTTGTCGAACTGGCGGATGTAGGTGGAGTACATCTTCAGGTATGGACCCTTCTGGACAAAGATGTCCGACAGCCTCTGGTGGTCGCTCCTGGAAGCACACGGACAAAAAAGTACTTCATTTAAAAACGACTTGAAAGATAGTTAACTTCATTTAAATGGAAAAGTACAAGAGTGCGTGTTTCTCTCCCCCCCCCCCCCCCTGCATGCATCGTCTAGTGCTACGTTTTAGGGCATCGCTGAAATCAAGTGCAGGAGAACTGCAGCGAGAGGTCGTAAACAAACCAGTAAAAACACAAGTATGAGAAACACTTTGTGGGCAAACCGTCCATTAAACCTGTTGATTCACTGTAAATCAACGGCAATTAAAGTCGTCAATGTTGCACTTGTTCAACTGAACATTGACCTTTGTTTAAACTCCCGTGTTTTAATGAAGGGTTCACGTGAGGTGAAGAGGACGCTGAAGTCCTGGAAGTGAACACGGGGGGTCGTTAAAGCTGCAGCAGCGATAAAAAAGTTACTTTAAACCCATTTCTACAAATTGGACTCTTAACTCAACACTTGTGTGTGTGTGTGTGTGTGTGTGTGTGTGTGTGTGTGTGTGTGTGTACCAGTGTGCCACTCGCTCCTCCAGCTCCCTCAGCAGGTCTCTGTTGAGCTGGTAGAGCTGTGGCAGGTAGTACAGGATCTGGCTGAGGATCCTCTCCTCCACCACCGGCTTCCCATTCTGACGGGTCGCCTTGGCAACAGCATCTCGGAAGTCCTGCAGAGACACGGAGGGCCGGTGCTTTAATACACGCACACACACACACACACACAATCGCTTGCACACGAACCTTCACGCTCGCACACACACACACACACTTGAACGCACGCACACACACACACACACTTGTACACACACACGCACACTCACACACACACTTGGATGGTCGCTCGCACACACACACACAAACACTCGCACACATACACACTTGCATGGTAACACACACACACACACACACACACGCACGCTTGCTCACACACACAAACAAACACTCACACACACTTGGATGGTCGCTCGCACACACAAACACTCGCACACACACGTATGCAGAGGATTATCTAAGGTATGTGTGTCTGGAGGTCGTCTCTGTGGCCGGAGGAAGCAGCTGCTGAGCGAGGGAACGCGCTCTGACCTCTTTGCTTGAACAGATTATATATACATATATATATATATATGAAAATAAATTAAGGCAGAGCTTCCCTGTCAAACGTTATAGCGAACACACTTAAACTAAAGACAGTCCATGTCCTCTATTCCATTGATACGAGGGACCCGACCACCCCTCTGGTTTTAGACGTGTGATCCATCGCGTTGTGACGAGGATCTTTGAACACGGCCAGAAAAATGACATCAACAATTAAAATCTACGAAATATATCAGATGTTTCCACTGACATCAGATTATTAAAGAGATAAAATGCCAAATATAAGTTATTATGTGACATTATACATGAGGAAATGTCTCTCTCTCCCCCCTCTCTCTCTCTCTCCTTCCTCTCTCTCTCCCCTTCATTCTCTCTCTCTCTACCCCTCCTTTTCTCTCTCCCTCTCTCTCTCCATCCCGCCTTCCCTCCCCTCTCTCCTCCTCCTATCTCCCCCTCTCTCTCTCCCCCCCTCCCCTCCCTCGCTCTCTCTCTCCATCCCACCTTCCCTCCCCTCTCTCTCCATCCCGCCTTCCCTCCCCTCTCTCTCTCCATCCCTCCTTCCCTCCCCCTCCCTCTCTCTCCCTCACACCATGTACCTGTCCCGACACACACTTGTAAAGAGCCTCAGCTGTAATAACCACATTACTCAACGTCGAGCAAAACACCAGAGCGGCCGATAAACCAAGAAAAGAAGAATCTTTGAACGCCTCTCGAGACCATCACAAGCTCTAGTGAAAACAAATGCACACAAAACAACAACAACAACAACAGTTCCTTTAACCCGTAGATGAATAAGTCACTTACGATGTGGAGGAGCTTCAGGACGTCCACAAACCTGAAACAAGAGCACAGCGCATCAGTTACTTCCTCTTCTTCCTCTTCTTCTTCTTCTTCTCTCGCTCACAGTACTCACACTTTCTCGGAGCTCATGATCTCCTGGGCGATGTGCACCACCTTCTTCCTCTTCGTCTCATCCTCTTGCTGCAAACAACACAAACAACACAAACAGGTCAGCGAACGCGACGACTGGACGCCCCCCCCCCGAAACGCACCACGCGGCGGTGGACTCACGGGCTCGCTGCAGAGCACCATGACCACCGGGACCCCGGCTCACGCTCCGCGGGGGGAAAGGAACATGGAGAGAGCTCGGCGAGGCCCGAAAGCGGAGCGCCGACCTTCCTCTTCCCCTCCCCCTCTCCTCCCCCTCTCTGTCCCATGGTGTGTGTTGGTGAATGGTAGCGGGGGGGCGGCCTTTCTATGGCTTAATTTTGGACCGCGGCCTCAGCCCCCCCCCCCCGCCCCTCACCCTCTCTTTCCGCTTGACTGAAATGTCCCACCGGTCCCTGGACGTGCGAGACCCCGGGAGGTTTGAGGGGCATCGGACACACGAGCGCCGACTCATGGAGTCACACAGGAGGGAGGAAGAGAAGAAGAGAAGAAGAGAAGAGAGCTATTCCTGAACCGGGAACCTGTCAGGGTTTGCTCACCATCCCCCCTTTCAACACACACACACACACACACACACACTTGGTAGATAACATGCGCACACACACACGCACACACACACACACACACTTGGCAAATAACGTGCACACACACCCACACAAACACACTTGGCAGATAACACACATTCACACACACACACACACTCACACACACACACACTCACACACACCATCAGTTTGGTTACAGACTGACACCAGGCGGCCGTTGGTGTAGTCAGTGAACTTTCGGATGCTTTTTACATATATTTTACATCTTTACTTGCTTTTTTCAGGGACCCTGAAGGGGTCGCACGATAAAACATTTCTGTTGCACAGAATTGGGAGTTTTTATCTTCACTTCGTCTGCTTTTCAGAGAGCTGGAGGGATTTTTCAACCAAAAATGACGAACATTTGTCAGGACTTTTCGCTTATTTCTGTTTAATATAATTGCAAATGTAATATCTAGCAGCTTTGGACTGTTGGTGAGAAAAATAACTATTTGAAGATAAACTAAATCACATTTTTCTGTCATTTCTCTGAACAAAAACGATCAATGAATCAACTAAATACTTAATAGATCCTCAATAATAATTATAACGTTGTTTTTCTCTACAGCTCCTTTCGGATAAGACACGCAGCCCAAAG
Organism: Pseudoliparis swirei; assembly: GCF_029220125.1. NCBI lineage: Eukaryota > Metazoa > Chordata > Actinopteri > Perciformes > Liparidae > Pseudoliparis > Pseudoliparis swirei. The sequence continues at coordinate 3,501,536 of NC_079397.1, forward strand.
TGCTTTACAAAATAAATAAAAAGGTAAATAAGATTTTAAAAATAAGACAAAATAAAATACATAGAATACATGAGATGGAATATAAAACCTGAATAACCTGAAATATCTTAAAATTCATTCTCTGCTGCAGCCTAAATCTGATTAATTTGTTGAATTGCTTTTTTATTTATTATATACAAAGTTTCTGATGAAATGTAAAATGACTGTTATTGAAAAACAAAAAACAAAAATGACTTTTATTCAGATGTTTGTAATAATTAGTTAACTCCACAGCAGGAGGTTATGTTTTATTGGCTCTGATACGGTCTTATAATAAACAGACGGATACATCCTGCTCCCTAACGGCTTTATTACTCTGCTGTAACGACCACGAGGAGGACGCTCACCTGTCGGTCGGCCACGTCCAGGTGCTCCTTGCTGGAGGCGGAGCTATCGTCCTCCTCGTCCGAGCTGTGCAGCTCCTCCTCCTCCTCGGAGTGGACGTCCTGCCCCAGCCAGCCGCTGCACACAAGTCAACACACACGTGAAACCACACGCACACGTTTATGTACCCCGCACAAATAAAGGATTGGAGTTGTGTGCATCCTAACTCACGAGACTCATTGAGTCATTATTAGACAATTAATCTATGAGCCGAAAGACAGAAACTTTATAATTGAAGTATTTTTTTAGACGGTGATAGTGATTATTTTATTTGACATTTTATGGATCATTGAGCAGAATCATCAATACTGAACGTAAAGGCTAGTCACACCCGTTTATTATTGATACTATTGCATTATCAATGCAGTGTTTTCATACATTTACATTATATTTTTGTATTATTTTTGTATAACAGCAGCACCAATCAATGTTTTATATTTATATAGATCAAATGATTGTAAATGTTGTTTTTGTCCACAGAGAAATACGAGTCAACGGAGCTCTACAGAGTGTTATAGCATCTTCAGCTCTTTGTTTTAAAGATAGATAGAAAGATAGATGGATAGATAGAGATAGAGAGATATGGATAGAGATAGAGAGAGAGATAGATGGATAGATAGAGATAGGGAGATAGATGGATGGATAGATAGAGATAGATAGATGGATATATAAAGAGATAGATGGATAGAGATAGAGAGATAGAGAGATAGATGGATAGATAGAGATAGGGAGATAGATGGATGGATAGATAGAGAGATAGATAGAGAGATAGATGGATAGATAGAGATAGAGAGATAGATGGATGGATAGATATATAGAGAGATAGATGGATGGATAGAGATAGATGGATGGATAGATAGAGATAGATGGATAGATAGAGATAGAGAGATAGATGGATAGAGATAGAGAGATATATATAGAGAGCGATGGATAGATAGAGATAGAAAGATAGATGGATAGATAGAGATAGAAAGATAGATGAGGGATATAGTTACTTTATTACTCCCACAAGGGTATTTATTTTTACTATAGCAGCATTTATAGATGCAGGTGAAACAATATTACATTTAAAATATGCACAATATGTAAAAAAAATAGAACATTAAATGAACTTACTAAACAATAAATCATGTATTGTTTATTTAAAAACATACTGTAACTCATGTATTTATCTGGTTATGTTTTCCTCGAAGAGTGCGTCCCTATCTTTAACTTTAATAGTTTGAGTTTTTCTTCGATATTTCACCTTCTATATAGATGCAGCAGTTTATATATATATATATATATATATATATATAAACTGCTGCTTTTCCAAGCGTGAGATTTAAACTGTGGGACTTTGCTGCGATGAGAACGGAGCTCACCTCAGACACGGAGGGGAGAGAAATGGAGCGACGAGGTTAGGAAGAGGCTAAGCGTAGTGCGAGGGCGTGCAGGAGGAGGAGGAGGAGGAGCAGGAGGTTTATTTTCCCTGTTCTAGAGAGCTGTGTGGTGTTTCTGTGATCCTCAGACATTTCCTGCCCTGGCCACTGAAAATAACCCACACAGGAAAGCCGGCCGGCTGCTGCTCACATCCCTCCACCGCTGCTCGCACAACGAGGTTCACACAACGAGGTTCACACAACGAGGTTCACACAACGAGGTTCACACAACGACGTTCACACAACGACGTTCACACACTCGTGAAACACACGAAACGCTGATGTCAGCTGTTTAACTTGTCGCACGCCGAAGCCACGACGGGGCGCAATGAAATCACAGACCGGCAGCAAGTGTAAAATACAAAAATAGTAATGTCCACAGCTAAATAATGGCATTTAATTGATAATATTTTGAAAAAAATAGCATGTTTTTAGTTATTTTCGATTATAATGAGATTATTCTGCCTCTTTTAGATTAGATAGGACACCTGTTACGCCTTAGAAAGATGATTTAATGAAAAGAAAGTGCTGTAAATATGCTAATTTAGTATGAATTCACTGTGGCTCAGCAGTTAGCAGGTCTGTCTTCCACTCAAGGGGTTGGCGGTTCAATCCCCGCCCTAGTCCATGTGCCCTTGAGCAAGGCACTTAACCCCGAGTCGCCCCCCGTAGCTGTGTCATGTAACATGTAAAGTGTCTTTGAGTACCTTAAAAAAAGGGCGAGATCAAATGTTATAGAATATTATTATATATATATATTATAATTAGTATTAATTAAAGCAAGATGCTCATTTAGTAAACATTCATTCATTTAGTTTCCATCTTCTTAAATGTTCTGTGTTTTATGTCTCCGTTAACTTTTATAAACTGCTAAATCCGTGAAGTGCTCTACCTCTCGTACTCGTGCTCGTGGCCCCCGAAATATGGATCCTGCACTTCGTAGATGTCCGAGTCGGCGCCGTCGGGGTCATGTGACCAGCCGGGCCGCGCCCCGTGAAACGGTAGGTTCATGTACTCCGGGATCTCCTCGTACAGGGGAACGTTCTCGTACTCCACCGGCTCCTCTTCGTACTCGCCGAGAACGTCGGCCTCCACGACGCAGCTCGCGGGCCGCTGCGGGCTTCTCCCCCCCGGGCTGCTGGAGTTGGTACGGTCCAGGGTCTGCCCTCCCTTGGCCAGCAGCTTGGGCAGCAGCTTGACGGACAGACGGAGCTCCAGCAGCTTCCGGAACGAGAGGCTCCTCCTCTGGGAGTCGGCCCGCGTCGCCAGGTCGGCCGCCGAGAAGGACTGCGCCCTCTGCTTGACCCCCAGCGCCGCCGGCACCCGGCTCTTCGGCGGCACGCTGCTCCTGCTGGGCATCTGCCGGCTGAAGAAGGTCACGCAGGGTCGCGTGAAACGCCAGGCGGTTTTCTCCTGCGGGGGCGCCGGCAGCTCCCTCATCGGGGTGTTGGCGTGCGGCGGCGCCGGCGGGCAGACGGACGGCGGCAGGCTGTGCCTCTGAGGCTTTCTCGGCGACGAGGCCTTCCTCGCGTTCGCCGGAGGACGGTGGCAGCCCAGTTTGATCTGCTTGGGGAGGCTGTGGGTCACCGGGTAGCGCTCGAAGTCGCCGTACCCGTCCTCCTCGTCCTCCTCCACGCGGTGCTCCACGCCGCCGCCTTTTTTGTGGCCCGTGGAGTCGGCGTGCGAGAGCAGCACCAAGGAGTGGGAGGTGTTCTTGTTTAGGGGCGGGGCCGCGCGGGGCGTCCTCTGAAGGCGAGGCGAGAGGGAGGTCTGTCGGGGAGGCGGGACGGGCGCGCCGGTCTCATCGTCCCCCGGACCCGAGTTACCCCCCTGGGGCGGAAAGTCGTCGCGCGCGTCCCGCTTGAGCTCCTCGCCGTCCGAGCCGAGAGGCGGACCGCCAGGACTCGGTCGGCCCTCGTCCTCCGCCTGATCCGGGGCGCCGCGCTCCACGCCGTCCTGCCTCACCAGGGCCGGCTTTTTCGGTTTGCGCGGGTGAGGGACCGGGAGGGGCTTGCTGGGGGCGGCGGGGACCCGCAGGGCGCCGTGTGACCCGGTGGGAGCGCCGCACTCCACCGGGAAGGACTCCGCGGGAGAATCGCGGGGGGGGATGCTCGGGGGGGCGGTGATGCTGCCTGCAGCATCACGGGCCGGCGCCGCGGACTCCGCGAAGTCGGCGCTCTGGGCCTCGGCCTGTACATTCACTTTCGCCGCATCGGCACTTTCTCCCTGCTCCTCCTCGGGCCTCTGAGCCTCTTTGAGGACCGATCCCCGATGCAGGTGTCTCTGCCTCTGAGGTTTGTCCCTGGGCTTTTTGCTAACTCCTCCCCCTTCCCCCCTCTCTACTCCCTCCTCCTCCTCCTGGTGTTCCGCTCTCTCCTGCGTCCTCGTCCCCGCGAATCCTTCTGTAGAAATCCCATTCTGCGACGGCTCCGTGTGCAAAACGCTCCCGATCTCGGCCGTGTTTCCATTCTCCAGGTGGGAACGACACTGGGGACGACCCCGGAGCCCACAGGAGCAGGTGGGAATGACGTAATCCGAGTCGTGTTCGGTCGTCTCCGGTAAAATCCCATTCGTGGAGTTAAGAAGTAAGAGGCCATCGCCCAGAGCGTCCTGCTGTTCCCGAGTTGGGACGCAGGGTTCGTCGGGTTTGGGCGGCGGGGGGGTGGCGGGGGGAGACGAGGCCGTGGATTTGGGAATGGAGGGTTTCGGGGCGACGGCCGGTTTAGTCCTCTTGAGAGTAGCGAGGGAGGGTTGGGAGATGAAGGGGGAGAGGAGACCTGGTTTGGGGGCGATGGGTGGGGGAGAGGGTTTGGTGGTGGCAGGGAGTTTAGGTTTGGGAGCTAATGGAGGCTTCTTCACACCTGCACGGGAAGAAGAGGGAAGAGATTTACAAAAATGACAAATCATTTACTCACACTTCCTTTACAATGAATCAACGCCAGCACGACGCACGAGAGGACGCTTCCTGCACAGCTCCTCTGGTACGAGCATGGACAGCTGCACGCTGTAAGTAAAGCCGGGGTCAAAAGGTCACAGGCACTGAGGGTCGGTGGAATAATGTGTGAAATGAATACAAGGAGTGAAATTAGAATGTATCTCAATAATTGAACTCAAGCAGCTAGATTAGTAAAGTAATAACCTGATGGATGAGTAATGGGCAGATGAGGCAGACAGAAAAACACTGATTTATTTGATTTAATAAAGTTGAAATACAACAACAAAATGTCTCTGCAATAAATAAATAAAATCGATATATATATATTAAAAAGAAGCTGTGAATTGAAATTGTAGGCCATATTTTCCGCTCTACTGGCTGAAACTGTTTGGCTGGCCGACACCACGAGAAGTGGAGTCATCGAGCAGGATGTTTCCCAAAGACCAGAAACCACTGTGACTCCCAGACTCTTTCAGTGAGAGAGAGAGAGAGAGAGAGAGAGAGAGAGAGAGAGAGAGAGAGAGAGAGAGAGAGAGAGAGAGAGAGACCAAACTCGGCTTCAAAAGTGTAAAAGTCACAAACACACACCCAGGTAATAGGACAGTAACTAACGTGTGTATTGCTCTAGAAATCCCCAAGAGGCCCTTTTCCACTCGGCATACACTTCCTATGAGAAATGTTCCACTTTAAAAAAAGTTGTTTGTACCAACAACAACAAAAAAGTATATTAAAAATGCACCACGAGATGAGTCCGTGGAGACTCGCACCTATGTGATCCAACGGGTCACGTGGTCTCTTTTAATGCATCAGCCGAATTTGTCAGTGAGTGTCAACGATGCCATCGAAAGCATAATAAGTATATCCTCGGACATATATTCCGACATTCGAAAACGAATTAAGAAAAAAAGTTGTTGTTTTTAGTGGAGTTTGGCCTTATGTTTTTCGCTGTATTAAAAAAAGTGTTTAAAAAAAATGCACCGCCAGGTATATCTGGATTAACCACGCTCACGTCTCGGAAACACGACCCATCACAATAACTATATATATCCCGCTGCATTAAAGCTTTCACCCGGTCACGTGTTCCATGTTTTATATTAGAAGTTAGCGTTAGCGCCGCAGCTCGTTATCTAGCGTCGCTACATCAACAGCAGGACAGATGTTGTAAGACAAAGGATTTAACCCCCTCCAGCTACAGCTGCGGCTGCAATATCAAAACGGAAACATTTCGCATTCAAATTGCTCGGTTCGTCCACATTCCTGTATATAAACATGAGTATGTTTAGTTTAGAAACAAACCTGTGCTCATGACTCCCGACTTGCTCCTTTCTCCATGAGTAAAATTGTACTTTCAATGGAATTGCGAGAAAATTTGCTTTTTTCCCTCCGTCGACACCATTGTCAGTTTGGAAACCACTCTGGGGAGAACAAAATATGCAAATCCATCGCTGTCCCTCCTTAACTTGCCAGCGGATTCACGGATGAAGAAGTCTTTGCGCTTCTTACTTTTCCCATTTTTCCCCAAAAAAGTTTTCAGCCACGGTGCTTTTCCCAACAGTGTCAAGTAGGACGCGACAAAACAAAACACTTTCCGTTTGTAGATTTCAAAATAAATCAGCGTTGAAGAAGATCTGGTGCAGTTGTTGTCATTTCATATGAAACACATAATTAAGCATAAATGTTAGTTCAGTTTTGAATTTTCAGTAAATATAACTATAATTCAGATCGATTCCGTGCTTTCAATTTACAAAAAATATCTGAAAATAAATTGTAGTTTCTTATTTCGAAATGTACTTCCGGTAATACACCGGCTGATTCCTGACAACTTTACACTCGATTTCCTCGCTTTGCTTTTTTCCCTAACGGTCGGTCCACTTGCCCCTCGCGCCCACTTGAGGCGCTCTAACCGTTTGCTCGCGAGCAAACAGCGGTCGAAGACAAGCATTGTGGGAAATGTAGTTGTTATACGTTAAGTTCTAGCAACCGGCTAACAACCAACTTTTCAGCGGCTGTTCCCCGACTGCCCCGTCGCCTCCAACTTCAGAATGCCAACGGGCGGTGTATAGATGGCGGAGAGCAATGACGGAGGAGTTTGACGAAGATGTGGTATTTGAGGTTCGTATTACAGACGCTGTTTTTTAATTTAATCTTTAACTTGTGGATGCTTTGTCACACCTCCAGCCGTTGGCTTCACTAACGACAGCTAGCTCTCTGCTCGAGCTAGCTGTCGTTAATGCCCCCTGTTGTCATGCGTTGGCGACACCAAACTAATCCACATTTATCTAAACTATGTTTATTTCGAAAAAGCTGTGTGGGTCACGAGAGACAGCTGAGCGTTATATCGTTACGAGACGTGTAGTCAGAGGCGGGGTGGGCAGGACCAGGTCCAATGCGTCGGTTCGCATGATGGGTTAATTACATGCAACTGAAATGCTCCCCTGCAGCTGCAAACACCAACAACCACAGCAGAGATGCTGAGTGATGTGCTCCCAGCAGCTGGGCTGCAGACGTCTTTCAGGACCAATTCTAAGATGGGATGTTTGCTTTCTTTCTTCCTTTCTTTCTCCTCTCATCTTTTTTCTCTCTCGGTATAAGAGACGCGGCATCGCCTGTGTTTATTCCTCTTGAGTCGACAGGATTATTATGACTTCTGCTCTTATGTTTCCATGCTGCACAAAAAAAAAGACTATTAGTGATTTACAGATTCACATGTGAAGGCACTTAAGCGTTTAAGCATTTATTCCCAGAGCAGAAAAAGTAGTTTGCACGGAGGAAAGAAGATAGAGAAAGAGGGGAAAGTAGACTAGCCTGTCAGATTCTGGGCACATTCACACACAACTAGTGCAAAATCAGCTCATCCAGCATCCGACTTACCTATTACTAAACTTGTATTTATCAGATAAGTCCCGAAAACACATTTCTCATTTACAACGGTGACCTGGAGAAAGGCTCAGGGTCTTGAAAGAAGGGGGGTGAAAGTAATATCGCAAGTTATAAAGACGGCAACTGCCAAACAAACGGCAGCTAGCGTTCCACAAAGACCTGCAGACACAAAAGAAGCGCACTACAAGAGGTACGACAAACATGCAACACAACACTGCAGCAGAGAGAGAACAAAACATGCAGACGCACAAAAGAGAGTTTTGTCGACATAAACGTGAGCGTGTAAAGATGGAGAGCAGAGAGAAAGTCAATTGTGTGATGCCATGTGATTGTAGTCTAAAAACACAGCTGTGTCTGGGAGCTCCAGTCGCTGGTTCATCAGTATTCCTGCTATAAAGAGAAAAGAACACTCCGAGCAACTTGGAGAAAAGATCATTTAAAAGTATTTGTCAGGAGATGTTTACAAAAAGATTTCCAACTCACTGGAGTTCAGTTAAATCCATCCTTAAGACATGGAAGGTGCAGCTACACAGTACTGACCTGAAGGGGGTGAATATTTATGTATAATTTGCTTTGCCATATATATTTTTAATCAAAATCAGTTTTCACTTTTATATAAAACATTTTTTTTGGTGCAAATTCTTGTAATTTTTGTTTTTTTTAAGTTGAATTATCTTGCGATGATTTCATGTATAAAAGCACCAAAAGGGTGAAGCATCCAGGGAGGGGCTGAATATATTTTTATCGGCATTGTAGTTTGAGATTCCTGTGGTCCGGAGCGCCCGATGCTGCCTCGCCTACGATAGACCGGTCCACAGTGTCAAAGGCTTCAATCAATCAACTCATAAATAAATAAAAAAGCTGCCAGGTGGTTGGGGGGGGGGGGGGGGGAGTGCTCCACAAGACGGATCACCATATTTTCTCTCCACATTTTCTCTCCACATGTTCCCTCCGTCTGGCGCTATATATTTTGTCTCTCTCGCTTCCTCAACGACTGAATCAATCTGTGTCCGTCTTCCTCTCCTCGCAGAACTCCCCTCTGTTCCAGTACCTGCACGATCTCGGCCACACGGACTTCGAGGCGTGTCCCACGGCAACGCAGGAGGACGAATATGGCGGCGAAGAGGGAGACCTCCCCTACGGAGATCCGAGGAAAACTCCAGTGAGTTTTTAGAGACCGCAATTAAAAATAGCTCGCACCAATATTCAAACTGACCCTGACCTGTGTGTGTGTTGGTCACTGTTTGATTTGTGCAGTCGCACAGAAAGTAATTAATTAAACTATTGACTCCAAACAGTAACAGAGCGCTTCGTGATCGGTTAATAACAGTCTTTGCTTCAGTCATACCACACATGGCCACCAGGGCGTCCTGCACGCGCTGCAGGTGTCTTGTGTTGCATTTTCTTTCATCTTCAATCACACACATGGTGGATTCCCCCTTTTTTTGCATCCCGCTTTGAAGAAAGAGAGATACAACTTTCTCTCCTTCCTGATATTATTATTAGTGTGTGTCTCCTATCTGTAGTGCCTGTACTACGTAGGTACACAAAAAAAAATCAATAAATATAATTTTGAATTATAGAAAACAAAGAAATAAGTTATAATCGTTAATAGTTATTTAAAATTTAATAACAATAAATAAACACATGAATAAGAATAAAGTGTAATATGATCGTCTTGTTTATGTTTTCTGTTTGTTTTTTGTTCATAAAAAATCTAAGAAAACACTTTGAATCTGTAGACTACTGCCTAATAGTCTTATTATTGCCTAATAGTCCTATTATTGCCATTTTTATGACAATTGCTCATAGCCTAAATAAGTATATTTATTATTTTTGAACCACGGTTAAATGTTATTTCACAAGTTTAAAAAGTGACCCCAATTTCTTTTTAAATGCTTCTGGAAGAAGTCAGTGGGGGGGGGGGGGGGGTGGAGATTGTCTCCTTAATTTAAAAAAAAAATGTCCTCCCCTGGGTGTGTGTTTTGTCGACGCTCACATCTGGATGCTTGTTTTTAATAGACGTGTTTGCAGTCAAAGGAAGTTTCAGGATGACATGACTCTAACCCGCCCCCCTCCCTTCCCCCCGCACCCTCCTTTCCCCTCTTCTTTGCAACGGGAAACTGGTTTTGTGTTTTGCTTCGTTCGGGAACTTTCCGTCCGTGTCATGCTTCCTCTCCGGCACGCTGTTGTTCTAGGGATGTCGAGGAGGAGGAGGAGGAGGATGAGGAGGACGAGGATGAGACAGGAAACCTTTCGGGTCGTCCCCGTGTGGCCAGTTTCCTGGAGCTTTAGATAAAAAGTCTGAGCCCATGCAAAGCACCGTATTCACGGCGACCGCACACAGTACACATGCCCCTCTGCTTTATGCTAAGCTAAGGCTAGCCACCGCTTTGCTCTCCATTGAATGGACCGATATGAGAGGGCTATCACTCTTCTTCACTAGCGCACAGCAAGAAAACCCAAAGGCATATTTCCTAAAATGTCGAACTATACCCCCTTCAAAAGCGCTGCACACACACACACACACACACACAGACTGGCTGTCACACACAGCCGTCTATGCGCGAGTGTGTGTGTCCGTCATCGATCGGTGGAGTGTGTCTGGAGGCGGCGTGTCGTGTCGTCAGGGCGACACCGGGAGCATACTGATGAGCAAGGAACAGGCTGTGGCAGGATGCAGTGAGGGGGGGGGGCATCCGTACACGGTTTACCTCCCGCGCTGCTATCGGGTGACCAACTCTGAGGCCGATGACCGGTGTTGTGTGTGTGTGTGTGTGTGTGTGTGTGTGTGTGTGTGTGTGAAAGCTCGGTCCTGAAACTCAATCTCAAATCCGTAACCGTACTCCTGCCTCCTGAGCCACCAGCGCCCCGAGCTCACACACTCCACATGGGGGGGCGTCCTCTACAGGACTCTCTCTCTCTCTCTCTTTATTAACAGTAAAAATAATCATTACATTGTTAACATACTGAGTCCCGAGTCCCGTTTATTTAAATCCAAGCCCTTCGCGGTCTCCACGGAACGCTCTGAGCTGCTTAGTGAATAAAAAGATCCGATTGTGATTCGGCTTCACACGGTTTGGTTTTTATTTCGGCCTGAAGCACTTTGAGGAACAACCGGAGGTTTGTTCCTCACCGACATGGTTACACACTTTGAACTGTAAGCGTGCAACTCTGGCTGTGATTGGACGTCTCAAACTGTGTGTGTGTGTGTGTTAGTTCTTATGTGTGTGGGTGTGTGGGTGTTTCTGTGTGTTAGTTCTTCTGTGTGCTTGTGTTTCTGTGTGTGAGTGCGTGTGCTTGTATGTATGTGAGTGTTTCTGTGTGTGTGTGTGTGTGTGTGTTTCTGTGTGAGTTCTGATGTGTGTGTGTGTGTGTGTGTATCTGTGTGAGTGTTTCTGTGTGTGTTTCTGTGCGTGTGTGTTTCTGTGTGTGAGTGTTTCTCTGTGTGTTTCTGTGCGTGTGTGTGTTTCTGTGTGTGTTTCTGTGTGTGTGTGTGTGTATGTATGTGTGTGTCAGTGTTTCTGTGTGTGTGCGTGTGCTTGTATGTATGAGTGTTTCTGTGTGTGAATGTGTGTGTGTGTGTGTTAGTTTTTCTGTGTGTTTGTGTGTGTGCGTGTATGTGTTTCTGTGTGTGTGTATGTGAGTGTTTGTGTGTGTGTGTTTCTATGTGTGTTTCTGTGCGTGTGTGTGTTTCTGCGTGTGTGAGTGTTTCTGTGTGTGTCTGTGCGTGTGTGTGTTTCTGTGTGTGTTTCTGTGCGTGTGTGTTTCTCTGTGTGTGTGTGTGTTTCTGTGTGTGTTTCTGTGTGTGTGTATGTATGTGTGTGTCAGTGTTTCTGTGTGTGTGTGTGTGTGTCAGTGTTTCTGTGTGTGTGTGTGTTTCTGTGTGGCGTCTTCAATGAGAGACACACAAACTTGTTTCTCTTTCTGGAGCTCTAGAGAATCTTTTCCATCTGTCGACCATAAATCTGACGGATAAACAATTTTTATTAATGCCAGAAATGTAAACATTCAGCAAAGTGAAAACTCAACCGAGTGAAGTGGTCGTGTGGTTCAGGGGCCGCAGCAGAGCGCCGGGCCCCCGGGGGCCAGAGCTTTTACACACATTGCACTTATTGTTGTGGCCTGAAAGAGTGAGTCTCCTGGGATACTCCCTTTGACCGTCACTGTGTGTGTGTGTGTGTGTGTTTTTCTTTAAGTTCACACACACTTGCTCTTTATTGGTTGTGCGATTCCTGGGAAATAAACCCACGCTAGAAGAAGCACACAAAAATGACTGAAACCAGGTGAATCATTTGGTATTTTAATCTGGAATACATGTCACTGATCCACCGTGGATTCTACCACACTATAATATTAATAATAAAGAGGCATAAAGAGGCACTCTTTATCCCTAAACACACACACAGAGCAGCATCCTCTCCGTTTTAAGCAAGAGGCAATTCTGTAAATTCAAGTTCTCATCTAGTGCAGCTTCGGAGATTTCCTTAAATACAGAATATTTTCCTCTACGGTCCTAGTGTTTACTTTGATAAAAAAAAAAGGAGAAATCTGAGTCCAGGAATGCAAAATGAAGTGGACTTGACGTTCAACAGGAGCAGTAATCAGGATTCTATTAGTTGTTGTTGGTATCACAGAGCTGTTACTTAATTGACTGAATCCTAACCTCTCCCCTGTGTGTGTGTGTGTGTGTGTGTTATCTCCAGGGAGGATGCTTCCGGAGGCTGGCTGAAGCCGTGTGGAGGTGGAGTCCGATCCACCGGGCGGCTGCGTCTCAGAAGATGGGCCAGCAGCTGGTAGGCCGAGCGGGGGAACGGGAACGCCGGCCCCGGGCAACTTCACTTGTTTTTATATTTTAAAGCCATCACATTTATTCTCTCTATTCTTCCCCCTCCCTCCCAGGACTGTGTGTTCGGCCAGTACTCGGTGAAGTGCATTCTGGGCCAGGACGTGCTGCTGCAGGAGGACGTGGAGCTGATCGAGCTGCTGGACCCGAGTCTGCTCACGCTCGGCTCGTCCAGCCGAGCGGGCGTCCTGCCCAGACCCGGCCTCCTGGCCAGGCCCTCCCTATGGTGCGTGGTTGCGAAACACACACAGACACACACACACACACACACACACACACACACACACACACACACAGATGTGTAGTGGGTGGGCAACATAACCGCTTCGCTAAGGAATATAAAGCGTTCCAATACGACGGCAGAACAAACTGAAGCCTCTAAAACTGGAGCGAAAGTCAGGGTTCCTACGGTCATGAAAACCTGGGAAAGTTATGGAATTAAAAAATAGTTATTTCCAGATCTGTAAAAGTCCTTGAAAGAAATGTAATCCCAAAAGTTTTGGAAAAGTCCTGGAAATTTGTTGTATTCATATGTTCATTTACGCTGAGTTTGAAATAATTAAAACATTTTTAAAGAAAGACACTCAAAATATAAGCTCTCATATTCGCGCCACACAATTTTATTTCATTCTATGCCAGGGAAGTGTAGATTGAACCTTGGCTACATATGGAAAATAACATTTTGGTTTAAAGTCATGGAAAAGTCAAAATGTGTATGAACCCTGAAAAGTAGTCAGGAAAGAAGTGTTGGATTGTGACCATCACATGTTCATCTCTGAATTTACTGGATCTAAGTAGAAGTTTTAATTAAAAACGTGCAGAAAAAAGTTTTGACGAGGCAAGAAAAAAAGACTTTTGACAAAACACATGATACAATATTGATGAAGTCAGTCCGTGTATTCGTGACCGCCTCGGTATTCTAGTATGGAGGACTTAAAATGACTTAAGTATAAATAAATAAATAAATGCATGAATAAATATAGGAATAAATAAATGTTTAAATAAATAAATAAATACAAGAATAAATGTATAAATAAATAAATACAGGAATGAATAAATATAAGCCTCAGCTCATTTGCACACAAGGACACATAAATGTCACACATAAATAAATGAAGAAATACGTGTGGACACAAAAATAGAGGTATAAATAAATGAAGAAATGTAGAAATACATTTATTTAATGATATCCTGTTGAGTTTTAACTTATATTTATTCATTCCTTCATTTATTTATTTATACATTTATTCTTGTATTTATTTATACATTTATTTAAGCATGTATTTATTTATTCCTGTATTTATTTATTTATACATTTATTTAAGCATTTATTTATTTATTCCTGTATTTATTTATTTATACATTTATTTAAGCATTTATTTATTCCTGTATTTATTTATTTATACATTTATTTAAGCATTTATTTATTTATTCTTGTATTTATTCATGCATTTATTTATTTATACTTAAGTCATTTTAAGTCCTCCATATTCTAGTGACACTGCAAAGATATCATGAAAAGGTTACCGTACAGCACTTCCTGTTAATGGCTGCACCAATCAGAACCACTTCCTGTCCGTCCTCCCCCAGGGACGTGGCGGGGCTGGTGGGCCTGGCTGCAATGCTGCTGGGCTGCTGCTCCGCGTCTGGCGGGGGCCCGTGGTCGCCGGCCGCCGCGGCCCCCTGGGGCCTGGCGCTGCTGGGCTGGCTGGGGACGAGGGGGGTGCTGCTGTGGAGGCGGGGCCGCATGCAGACGGCCGTTCACCGGCGCCACGCAGCTCCAGACGCTGGTCCACAACAGCAAGGCCCTGACGGGGCTGTCTCGCAAAGCGCTGCGCCTGGTGCAGGAGACGGAGGTCATCTCCAGAGGGTTCACCCTGTAAGTGCGCTCGTTTGTTTCAATGTCCATCACGTCGTGTTCACGCGCGTCTCAAGCCTGCCGAGTTGATTTTACTCGTTGACTCGCCGGGTAGCCCGTCCGTCGGTGTTTTATGGTTCATGGTAGCGCTTGTTTGTTTATCTGGATCATCGGCCATAAAACCCGACTGCAGCTTTATACTTCAATCACTTGGATGGTGACGGGGTAGTTTCGCTTCATGCCGAGAGTTAGATGAGAAGGCCGACGCCTCATGTTGGTACAGTAAATAAAGTCGGCAGCATGAAGCCACTGCATGGATAAAGGCTCTCCTGGCTCTGTCCCACCAGACTTACAACACTTCAGCTGCTGGATAAACAAACAAGATATAACGTGTTGATCACTGAGCTCCAGATGTGCTGGTCGGTGTTGTTACATTTTGACAGCCGGGTAGCGGTGTGTCCCTGATTCCAGTCTTTGTGCTAAGCTAACCAGCTGAAGCTTCATATTTACCAATTCAACATGAGCGTGTGGGTCAGATCAGTCTCAATAATAACAAATAGACACACACACACACACACAGACTCACACACGCACACAGAGAGACTCACACACACAGAGACTCACACACACAGAGAGACTCACACACACACACAGAGACTCACACACACACACACACACAGAGACTCACACATGCACACACAGAGACTCACACATGCACACAGAGAGACTCACACATGCACACAGAGAGACTCACACACACACACAGAGAGACACACACACAGAGAGAGACTCACACACGCACACAGAGAGACACACACACACACACAGAGAGACTCACACACACACACACACACAGAGACTCACACACACGCACACAGAGACTCACACACACACACAGAGAGACTCACACACACACGCACACAGAGAGACTCACACACACAGAGACTCACACACACACACAGAGAGACTCACACACACACACAGAGAGACTCACACACACAGAGACTCACACACACACAGAGAGACTCACACATGCACACAGAGACTCACACACACAGAGAGACTCACACACAGAGAGACTCACACACACACACAGAGACTCACACACACAGAGACTCACACACACACAGAGAGACTCACACACACACACACAGAGAGACTCACACACACAGAGAGACACACACACACACACAGAGACTCACACACACACACAGAGAGACACACAGAGAGACTCACACACACACAGAGAGACTCACACACACACAGAGACTCACACACACACACAGAGAGACTCACACACACACACAGAGAGACACACACACACACAGAGACTCACACACACACAGAGAGACTCACACACACAGAGACTCACACACACAGAGAGACTCACACACACAGAGAGACTCACACACACACAGAGAGACTCACACACACACACACACAGAGAGACTCACACACACAGAGACTCACACACACACAGAGACTCACACACACAGAGACTCACACACACACAGAGACTAACAAACACACAGAGAGACACACACACACACACACAGAGACTCACACACACAGAGACTCACACACACACAGAGAGACTCACACACACACACACACACAGAGACTCACACACACAGAGACTCACACACACACACACAGAGAGACTCACACACACAGAGACTCACACACACACACAGAGAGACTCACACACACAGAGAGACTCACACACACAGAGAGACTCACACACACACAGAGAGACTCACACACACAGAGACTCACACACACACAGAGAGACTCACACACACACAGAGAGACTCACACACACAGAGACTCACACACACACAGAGACTCACACACACACAGAGAGACTCACACACACAGAGAGACTCACACACACAGAGACACACACACAGAGACTCACACACACACAGAGAGACTCACACACACAGAGAGACTCACACACACAGAGACTCACACACACAGAGACTCACACACACAGAGACTCACACACACAGAGACTCACACACACACAGAGAGACTCACACACACACAGAGACTCACACACACACAGAGAGACTCACACACACACAGAGAGACTCACACACACACAGAGAGACTCACACACACAGAGAGACACACACACACACAGAGAGACTCACACACACACAGAGACTCACACACACAGAGAGACTCACACACACAGAGACTCACACACACAGAGAGACTCACACACACACACAGAGAGACACACACACACAGAGACTCACACACACACAGAGAGACTCACACACACACAGAGAGACTCACACACACACAGAGAGACTCACACACACACACAGAGACTCACACACACACAGAGAGACTCACACACACACAGAGAGACTCACACACACAGAGAGAGACTCACACACACAGAGACTCACACACACACAGAGACTCACACACACACAGAGAGACTCACACACACACAGAGAGACTCACACACACACAGAGACTCACACACACAGAGACTCACACACACACAGAGACTCACACACACACAGAGAGACTCACACACACACAGAGAGACTCACACACACACACAGAGACTCACACACACACACAGAGACTCACACACACACACAGAGACTCACACACACACAGAGAGACTCACACACACACAGAGACTCACACACACACACAGAGACTCACACACACACACAGAGACTCACACACACACACAGAGAGACTCACACACACACAGAGACTCACACACACACAGAGAGACTCACACACACACAGAGAGACACACACACACAGAGAGACACACACACACAGAGACACACACACACACACAGAGAGACTCACACACACAGAGACTCACACACACACACAGAGACTCACACACACACACACAGAGACTCACACACACACACAGAGACTCACACACACACACAGAGACTCACACACACACACAGAGACTCACACACACACACAGAGACTCACACACACACACACACACACAGAGACTCACACACACAGAGACACACACACACAGAGACTCACACACACACAGAGACTCACACACACACACAGAGACTCACACACACACACACAGACTCACACACACACACAGACTCACACACGCACACAGAGAGACACACACACACAGAGAGACTCACACACACACACAGAGACTCACACACACACACAGAGACTCACACACGCACACGAAGATTCACAAATATATTCAATTGTCTGAAAAAGTCTTCTTAAAATCAAACTCATAATTAACCAGAAGTCATATCAGAGTTTACTGAGAATAGTTTGATTGACAGCTTAGAAAAACAGACACGAGTATAAATATAAAATATAAAAAACACATTTAATTGTCCACGACGCTTCAGATATCAAAGTTCTCCTCGAAGATGAAGTGTCCATTCTCCTCGTTGTCTTTTACACGCCCCTTTAAGGCGGGAATGAAGCGAATGACGCTCGTGTGATTGGTTGAAAATGAGGGCGACTTCTGATTGGCTCCAGATTGGTCTGTGTTGAAAGAAAACTGCATTTATGAATGGAGCCACGGCAGAGCGGTCTCAAAGATCCGTGCACCAATGTGTAGCGACCCACAAATAAATACATAGAAATCCACATAGAAATGCATAAATATATTTGTGATTTTTCTTTTACACTTATATAAATCATATTTTTTTCCGTGTGCATTGGAATGTAAGTCTCTCTGTGTGCGTTTGTGAGTCTCTCTGTGTGCGTTTGTGAGTCTCTCTGTGTGCGTTTGTGAGTCTCTCTGTGTGCGTTTGTGAGTCTCTGTGTGCGTTTGTGAGTCTCTCTGTGTGCGTTTGTGAGTCTCTGTGTGCGTTTGCAATCACTGAGGCTGATCTGACCCCTCGCCAGAGCGCTGTTGACCTCGCCGTGTAACTCTGGTCAGAAAGAGATTCGGCATGTTTCCTAAATTGTTTGAACTTTTCCTTTTTCGTCGCATGCCGTGTCGTCTTGTTCGTCTCGACGGCCTCCCGTGTGTGTCGACTGCATTCTCTCAGCTTGTTGGTCTTCGTTGGTGTGTCGTCTGTAGTGATGTGGTGTTTTGTGTGCCCCCCCCCTCCCCTTTCTCCTGCCTCTTTTGGGACGGCTCCACAGTTGTATCACATTTCACTTGTCAAGTTTGCTCGACAGGGTGAGTGCGGCCGGCTCCTTTAGCAGGGCGGGGGCGGGGGCGGTGTCGCGCGGCCAGCAGCTGATCGGACTGAGGAAGGCGCTGTACCGGGCGCTGCGCACGGCCTTCAGGGCCTCGCGCAGGGCCACCTGTCACATGCTCAAGGCATATCCTTTCCCGAGAGGACGCCACGGCAAATGAGTGTCTGCAGGTTTTAGGTGTGCCTCTTTTTGTAGCGTCACAGAAGGGACACTCGTCTGGATTTGTTATTAGTGAAAAAACAACAACTGAAATTAATTTTTCTTGACATATATACTATATATATTATATGTGTATATATGTTCTATATATATATATAGATTATATAAATATATTGAGATTATATATATATATATATGTTCTATATTTATTATATATATTATATATATGTTTATTATATATATATATATATAATAAACATATATATAATATTTATATATGTTTATTATATATATATATATGTTTATTATATATGTTTATTATATATATAATATATATATATATATAGAGAGAGAGGAAACAACTCGCTCTAGGTTTTGAGATGTGTGTGAGGTGCTCTTGTTTTAATGGATGTGTCCTTGACCCGTCTCCACGTTCCCTCTGAGCTCTGAGATCGACAACGTGACAAACTACGTGTCGGCCGTGCCCCTGAAGGAGCTCGGCCTCGGCCTGGGCGTCGAGCACCTGGGCGACGAGCAGGCCCAGGAGCTGACGGACGACTACAGCCTGCCCGCCCTCAAGGTAAGGCCTCTCGCCGGGCGACGTCAGGTGACCAGGGCGGCGCCGATCTGTTCCTCGAACCATCGACGAGGCGGGGAAGGAGCTCAGGCTGCATCCTCGTCTCTGCTGATGATGTTGTATACTTGCTATTTTACATTTTAAAAAACAAAATGAAGGACTGATGGAAGGCTTTAATGCGTGTGTGTGTATGTGTGTGTTGTCCATTTAGATGCTGTACCAGCTGTGGGTCGGGCAAAGCTCCGAATGTTTCCGCCGCCTCGCTCTTCTCCTCTCGCCGCGAAGGATCGAGGAGCCCGATGAGGGCGGAGCCGGAGCCGGCGACGCCTCACCTCCTCCTCCTCTTCTTGCCCCGCTGCACCGCTCCATCGCCGCGGTGACGGAGCCCCTCCACCACGCTCTGGCCACCTGCCTCTGCGACGTGCAGCGCAGCTTCGACTTCCACCGGCACTTCGAGACGCAGCCGAGGACGCCGGGCTCCGACCGGACCGGCCGCGTCGGGGAGAAATGCCGAGAGCTCAACACGTTGCACTCCTCCATCCGAAGCCTGCAGCTGCACCTCAAGGCCCTGCTCAGCGAGTGAGACACACACACACACACACACACACAATACTGACTTCCCTCGCTCTTCCCGTGATAGCAGCCGAGACTTTAATGACCAGTCAGCGGAAACTGAATAAATTACATCGTAAAGACATAAATATATGTGAATAAAGTGAAGTTGCAGGGACTAGAAATTAATTAGTTTAACTTTAATTGTTTCCATCGTGTTCAAAGACCTGCTGCAATATAATAAAAATGGGAAAAACAAAAAATAGATTATAAGAAACCTTCTAAGTAGACATGAGATCTGTTTCATAAATCACAAAAATATAATTCAGGAGTATATTTAATTTGAAAAAAGGAAAATCAAAATACCTAATTCACAACGCATGACATTACTGTAAGTCTGAATTTAAAAAATAATAAATAAAAGGGACATTGGTGCTTTTATAAAGTTATTCCTTCATTAATTTCACAGCATTCATAAAGAAGGAACGGCACACGACTATTAGGATGATTTCCCGGCACTCCATGTGTCCCGAGTATGAAGATAATGTCGTGAAAGTGACTCCTCTTCCTCCTCCTCCTCTTCCGTCAGGATGATCATCCTGGAGGACGACCTGGAGAAGCTGATGGTGTCCAAGGAGGAGCCGACGGAGCTGACGCTGGAGGGCTACCAGGACCTCAGCGACCGGCTGCACCAGCTGCAGCCGCACATGCAGGCCAGCTCGGGCTGCTGGGAGAACACCGTCGGCCAGGTGGAGCGCATGCTGAGGCGGGTCAACGCCTGCTCAGGTGAGCTGGACGCAGACGTGCCAGAGAGGAGAACTCCCCCTTTTAGGAATGTATCCAGGTCCCAGACGTCCTCCTTTACCCTGAGTCGAGACCAGCGACAGTCGTGGAGGAAGCAGCGGGATCACAGTGGCCTCGCACTAACCCCACCCATCATCTCTGTAGGTAATGCCGAGGGTCCGGAGCAGTGCGGCCCCCCCGTGATTCCGGCTCCGCCTCCGTCCTACCCGTTGATCCTGGACAGAGACCCTGTGCCAGAGGAGCTGGTGAGGGGAACATCTGGAGCTCCTCCACGGCGAGCCGCTCCTCGTCTTCCTGCTGACGACAGCTGTGTCGTTTTGTTTCTGACCAGGAGTGGGAGGCCTACGTGTCCGACTCGGACTCGGACTCGGACGGCGAGGCCAGAGGCTCCTGGTCCGACATCTTGTCGCCGGAGCAACGGGAGCGGCAGCAGCGGGAGAGGGAGGAGTCCCGCCGCGTCCTGTCGGAGCTCAAAGCCGTGCTGGGCTTCCGTGCCTCAGAGGGGGAGAGGATGAAGAGGAAGCAGCTGCTCTTCAACGACCAAGGTCTGCACTGACCCGCGTCACCCCTCTCTCTCTCTCTCTCTCTCTCTCTCTCTCTCTCTCTCTCTCTCTCTCTCTGTATTGATGTAGTATAATTTGTAGATCAATCACTAATAAAAATAACTATTAGTTGAATCCCTAAAGTCTTGTTCAGATAGTTGTAATGCAGTTAAACCTGTGAGTCGATATATAAATGTAACTCTGATTTCTAACGTTGTAACTCTGCCTTCGTTCTTGCAGCTGCTCCCTCTGCTCACGGCGAGAGTCCAGATCCGGTCACGAGTCTGCTGGACGCTCCGACCTCTCCGATCTCTCCGGGGTCAGCGGCGGAAAGTGGCGGCGAGGACGGAAACCATTTCTCGGAGTGCTGTGCGGGAGACGAGGGTGAGGAAGAGGAAGGAGAGGAAGAGGAAGGAAGAGACAGCAGGGCGGGGCCCGACCCCTCCACGGAGTTCAGCTGTGGGTCGGGGGAGCAGGGAGAGGATTCGGGAGGAGCGTCGGTGTGCGCCCGAGGAGGGGGAGGGGCGTCCGAGCTGCACCAATACGAGGGCGCCCTGAAGGAGGGGGGGGAGGGGCAGAACGGCCTGGACTGCTGCCTGAAGCCCAAAGCGCCCGCCGTCTCCGTGATGGACAGGCTGGCGGAGATCCACGGCTCGGAGGCCCTCAGCTTCAGCGCCGCCCTCGCCGCGCAGGTGGCGGCGCGCTCGCAGTCGCTCATCGCCATGAAGGAGCAGACGTTCGGAGATGAGGATGAGGAGGAGGAAGAGGGTGAGAAGAGCGACAGACGAACCCTGACGGAGGACTGAAGTTGAACGTCGCTGAGCAGAGACTGTATTTATGTCCGATGTCTTTTAACGGTTAACTCTCCATTACCCGTCCGTCCGTTTGACTACATTACCCACAATCCTTACTGCTCGCTGTAAAAAACTCAGGTACCAGAACCACTAAAACAAAATATGACTTTTCAGTAGAAGAACAATTCACTTTCTGTCATTCAGCAGGTGTGGAACAAGCAATCGGATCCATTAAAAGAAATCATTAAAAAAAAGTATTATTGGATTATTTCGTGAGAAAAATAAGTTTTAATTACAGTTTTCAAAACCGTTCCAGTCCGAGTTACCGTGGAAACGTTTGGGTGCTGGAGGACCTGAGACGTTTGGATGAAGATGAAGTCACAGAGATAAATGTGAAGTCACACAAAGAGATTCTTTAAACCGTCTCGACAGCTAAATGTACATTTTTGGAGCTTCATGAAACGAAAAGAGGAGAGAGGAGAGAGGCTTCACCACAACGTGAAAACAACCAGTAAGTTCTGCATTCAGAATTCAACTCGACCTGAATATATCGTTGGAGTATTGAAAGTAAAGCAACTCGTTGATCATAAAAATCCTTTTCAGAGTATTTATAAAACAAAGAAAATCTGGATTTCAGGAGCTCCGATGTGTCCTTCAGTAAATGCAGAAGTAGAATGGTATTTTGTTTATTTCTGTCCCTTTCTGCGACTCCATCCCTCTTACTGTCTGACGGCCCACCTGGAATGCAACGCTATTGTACCTCAGAACTACTCCAGTCGACTGAAACCGGTCCCCCCCCCCTCTTTGTTTACACGGTTTACACTCTGAGGAAAGACGCACTCTACGGACGCCCCCCCCCCCCACCTCCCCCAAAAAAGTGTGATTTTTATTTAATTTTTTCTCATGTGAGGGCAATCTAGAACTTTTTTTCCCTATGATGTCCCAACAAGAGTCTTGTGAGCCCTGGTGTATCTCCCCCCCCCATGTCGGCCTCGACCTCGGCCTGACCCCCAAACGTGAAGTAAAAGGAGAGTTCTGGAGGAGTTTCGGCGTATCGCATGTGTTGAAGTCTTTTCCGCCGCCGCTCGTGTTTCAGTGGCGGTAGAGAAACGGGTTCGGTGAGTCACTCGATACGGTTTGTGTGTTTTTTTGTGTCTTTGTCTCTCCCAAAAACAGCCGGCGCTCCGCTTTCAAAGCCACCGCCGCCCTCAGGGTTCAGTTCGGTCTGTCAAATCTCCCGAGTGTCTCGAGTCTCTGGAACACACTTGAAGCAACTTTCTGTAAATTCGCATTAGATGCAGACTCTGACCGTGAGAATTACCCACAATTCATAGCAATGGGAGGTTAAACACAGGGGTTACCGGAGGAAGCGTGGAGACGTACACACACAAAGGTAGATACAGGACGACACGTGTGTTCAGCCTGGTGTATTACATGTACACAACATTAAGGATTAGAGATAGGGTATTAATCAGAGGAATGCAAGCAGATTAGTATTATTTTATGGAATTATTATTATTTGTTTGAGTAAATACAGATACAAACGGGGATTTACAGGAGGATTTAATCACAAGCAGCCAGTTACGTTTAAAACGAAGGAAACGTTCAAGGAAACTTGAAAATCTACCTTTTAAAATTAGTAATTGATGATCAAATTATATGCGGATTCATTTTTATGTTAATTCACTGATGAATTAATGACAACGTTTTGAACTGACTCACCTGTGAACTCCGTTGTCGTCATCCGCAGCTTCAGCTTCACGTGTTGGAGAACACCGCCCCCATGTGGACAAGCGGAGCAACAGCAGCTTCGGTTACATTTAACTGAGGCTGCTGTGGCGATGAGGAAGAGGCAAATCCTCCTCTGTTGCTCTTCCCTTTTTTTTTTTCCCGTGAAAGTTTTTTTGGGGGGGAGTTCATCCTGATCCCGTGTGAGGTCAAAGGTCAGGGATGTCGTATATGTAGATGTATTTGTGATTTTGGGCTATACAAAATAAATTGAATTTAATTGAAAGATGGAATTCATTTATTGATTTTTTCTAACCCTTGATGTTACACTTTTGTTATTATTGTATCGATATTAATGTAATCATTTCGGTTTATCAGTATATATGTGGCCCACAGGCAGGCACGTGCACAGATAGAGCCCTAGTGGTGCTCAAGCACCAGCCCCTTTGCCCTGGATGAGAAAAGTGCCCTTTTTGCTGGAGAAACATTTTTTTTATTCATCCGTATTTAAGAATAAAAGTTACTCTCTCTGTCATCAAGTCCCCCCAAATGTGTTTTATCATCCGGCGGGGCATTTATTTGAGTTCTTGCGAGAATTTCGCCCCGACATGCTCCGCGGCCAGTGTTGCCAGGTCCGCGGTTTTCCCGCGGAATTGGGCTACTTTTGAATTGTTGCCGCGGGTTGAATTTTTTGTCCGCTGGTTCGGGTAGACCTATTTTGCATGCAAATTACATGAATATCTTTAAATAAAAATCCATATTTTAAATGAAATAATTTATTTATACCCAAATCCTATCAAACTGACTCCAGATCAGCACGTACACGCCGACACATCCGCGCAGTGCCTTCGATCTCCGGGACCTTGTCCGTCACCATGGAAACATTGTCACGTGACATCTAAGCGCTTTGGTGCTAGTGACGTCACGGAGCCCCGAACCAGAGTCTGTAAGTAGAAGTGATTTCCAGCAAAGCAGCAGGGATTTGTGAATCTCACAGGAGCGGTGGGCGATAGGCGGTTCAGAATCGCCTACACGGGAGGAGCGATTCATAGGCGAGTATGATTATGTGTAGCGTGAGACATTCTTGCAGCTCTCTACGTTGTTGCAGTCACCAAAGTGGTTAGCTAGTAGCTAGCATTCACGGGAGAAAAAGGACAGACGACCAACGTCTCTTCAGTCCGGGAACTCAACCGGTGTTTTTATTCTGCGCATGCGCACAACAGCACCTCAACGGACACAGGTACACATGAACTTACAGCACAGAGCACTCAACATGACTTTGCTATTCAGGAATATACTCAACATTATGAATCTCCGACCTCCCCAACGGGGTGGGACGGTTTGGCGAGAATCACCTCGTGTGATTACTCCTACACCCCATCCCGGGGTGGGTTTGGTTCTGTGGGATTCACAAATGGGGCCCTTTTAACCCCTTAGTTTAGTTTATTTTAGTTTAGTTTAGTTTATTTCGATCAGCAAAATATACAACAATCAGAATTCAACAAAAGAAGAAAGTGGCTGACCGAAAGGGTCGAGGCTGAAACTATCTAGCTTATAAGTGCCCTAACCTATGATTTCACAAAAAAACTTATTTCAAAGAACCATATATATATATATATATTAGTGCTGTGACAAATAACGCGTTATGATTAAATTACAGGATTAATGAGTTAATTTTTTTTAACGCATGTGCAGAATGAGCTTCCAATACGTCTGTTGTTGGTCGTCTCTACAGCAGCATGTCATTCTCTCTCTACGTGTCGCGCGCGCCGCAGAGCTCCAATGCCGGCGCCTGACGAAAAAAAGTCACTTGCGCCCCCCCTGCCCCCCCCCCCCCCCCATCATGAAGGAGTTATGCTGAGGACACCAACATGGTTAGCAGCGGTACTGGACATGGACTTTAAAAGCAGTGTATATGGTTTGGCACGGGCATATTTTTAGTTCTGATATTGGGCTGGTTTTTGGGCTGGTTTTAATTGGCCATTGGGCTGGTTTTGTCACACAGACCTGGCAACCCTGTCCGCGGCGCTCACGAGCCCCCCCTCCTCTCCCTCCCCCCGCCGCGCTCCTCCCTCCTCTTCCTCCTCCTCCTCCTCCTCCTCCACTTCCTCCTCCGCGCAGGTCTCCTCGCGCCACCAAACGGGTGCACCTCCTTTTCCTCTGACCCGCAGCACCAGACACACAGGTCATGACGGTGTTTGTCCCCTGACGTTGTTTTGTGACCAACCACAATTTTTTTTTTTAAACTGTGATTTCAAAGCCTTGTCCAGCTGTTTACTGACGTTAGTTATGTTTAGAGAATAGAGAGAGGGAGAGAGAGAAGAGAAGAGAGAGAGAGAGAGAGAGAGAGAGGGAGAGGAGAGAGAGAGAGAAAAGAGAGGGAGAGAGAAGAGAGAGGAGAGAGAGAGAATTCTTATTCCGTTCTATTTAACAGGGGCTAGTCTAGGATTTGCGTGGCCAGACTGAAAAAAAAATCATAAGGCCTCTCTTGTTCAGAGGGCCGGGCCAAATGTGGAGGCGGGCCTTAGTTTGAGGACCACTGCTCTTGACTGTTGATGTCTATCAATATCGCTCATTTTGAAAATGACGTCAGAGGGCAATACGGATCTGTATCAGACCAGCGAGGAGGGCAATATGTGGCTGGCATGACGCCCATTAGCCAATCAGAACGCTTGTACTGTTGTTGCTATATAATAATTCATCTTTATTCATAAAGAAAATGTAAGCTAGTGGTCTGATGCTGCCAGAGGAAACGCAGGTCGAGGATGTATTGCATCATCAGTGTATTGCTGCTAATGCTTCAACTCTGTCAGAATTTTTTTTTAGCATTGGGTGCCCTTTTTTTTGGTTTGAGCACCTGCCCCCCAAAATGTCTGTGCACGTGCCTGCCCACAGGTCATTTCTCGATGGGACTCGCTCTGCTGCATGAGCTCCCCTTCAGCTGATTCGGCATGTTTTACTTTGTGCTGCCTTCAAGTGCTCCACATTAAGATCGGATTTATTTTATGATCATCAGAAGCGCAGTTAGGAACGCCACAAAGTGTTGTGGTAGGTTTATAAAATGTAACACACTTAATCGAAAAGTTGACAAAATAAGAGTAACATTGTTTCGTAGAGCAGCATGAAGAATACAATGTTAACTTAGACACTGAATCATCTTTATTTTTTATTCAGTTTTGCATAAAGAAAACACAATGAATTGCAGCCCGTTGGCTCAATATTCAAGTTGTGAAAATTTAATAAACTGTCAAATATTAGCCTTTTTAAAACAACAAGTAATAACACTCAATAATAATCGTGAACACAATTAATAGACGACTAAGAATATAATTCCCAAATCATAAAACATTTACGAGTGTCCCTGAAGGCAACGTCACACACAGCACTCCCACAGTCCCTCGCGCTGCCCTTTCCAGCAGCGCCTGCGATCATGGCGGACGTGGTTGCGAAGCAGGTAGTGGACCCGACGCCAGTCCCGGACCGGGAGCAGAACGGGAAGGCGGAGGACAAGGAGGAGGCCGACCCCGTGGGGGAGACGGCGAAAAAGAAGAAGAGAAAGAAGAAGAAGAAGAAGTCCGCAACGACAGGTGAGACTCGCTGGACCAGTTTCTTGCTAACAAGCTAGCAGAGCTGCTGTTTCTTATTATAGCGTGTTACCCGCAGTTAGCTGGGACGAACACGGAAGTACCGGGAGGTGGCCTTCAAAATAAAAGGTGGTCATTGCGTGTGCAAGAAATATATTATTTTGTTATTTTTTTAAACCCAAATTTAACTTGTAGGAACCTTTTTTAAATAGTTATTTGTCCTTTAGATGAAATATCACATCCAAGGTGGCATTTCTTTGAGTTACATAACATTGAATATATATACTAACCATAAATGTATCTTGAGATTTACTATTTGTGTTTCTGTAACAACACATTATTATTATCTGGAAATGTGATTGTTAGTGGACTGTTAAACTTAACTCATAATGTTTTTATATTTCTAAATATATATAACTTTGATAAGATGTTTCGCTTATAGTATTGCATTAATTAAACGCTCATGTTCATATTGCATAGGGATATAATCCCAAAATGTGTCAGGAGCCAACACAAATGTGTCTTTCTTCGAAAGAAATTAGTTGGCAAGATAACCCAAGTTAAAAATTGTAATAAAACAAACTCCACACTTTTTATTTTTATTTATAGATTGCAAACTTCATTTGGATTCCCATATTTTGCCTGATATGACACTTGTTCAAAAATAATAAGATGTTTATTAATTATTAGTAATGTTTATACACTTTGTATGTCTTCTAATGTCTTTTGTTATCAGTTAATACGCATTTCGCTTAAATCCGATGCTTTATTTTGAAAGTTCCACCGGAAATGGTGTCGCTGAACCGCCTGTAGCTTGCCGCCGCTGCTCATTAGCCATGCGGGTTGGAGGGCAGTGTGGTGGTGTCGCGCCTGTCAGGCCTTATGAAACCCGCCCGGCTTCCGTCCGTGAACAGTGACATTTAACACAGCTGGTATCAAAAGCAACGCAGTGTTTATTTTGAGAGGAAACAACAAAGAGTGGGCTGCTCTAACTGCTCCGTGTAGGAACTGTCCTCCTGGCTGACTGCACTGAGCCCCTGCCAAGTTTCCCTGTTTCGTAATTCAGAATTGATGCCGGAATTGTTATGCAAATAAAGGGAAAACAAATCCCACGGGATGCTTTATTTTAATAAATCAACCACATTTTGACATGATGTGCACGTTTCTGAGCCAACTCCATTAAATCACCCAAAATAGAGACACCGACTTATTTTATTTATGTCCTATTTCTACAGCAACACCAGGGATATTTAAAGGAGGTTTAATCGTGATAACAATGTGCATCGCTTATTATTCGCATGTAAATGCTCTTATTTATGTTTTGCATTACTACAACTTTGAAAATCTATTTGTGAAAAAGGGAAAACCTTTGAGATAAGTGGTGTTTAGGGTGAAAGCGATGTGTGCAGGGAAGCAGCGTTGAGTAAATATTATGAACTACAGTTCTGCAGCTGACGCGACCACATTTTTTGCTGATGTTGACTCCGCCCTCTGAGCATTAGTAGTAATAACAGCTTTGAGCGAGTCGTAATTAATGCATGACGATCACACATTGGCCGATCCTCCACAAGTCACTCAACATTGTCCCTTCAAATGTTTTTATCCTAAAACTGTGCATATAGTCATCTTTACTGCTGAGACTTTCTTAATGGATGCTGAAGAGTTTTATTTATACATATATATATATACACACATTTATTTATAGATATTTTTTTAATGTATAAATATATTAATTTTTTTATTTTAATATCTTTTTATTTATTATTTTCTTATTTGTATTTATTTATAGATATTTATTTGTATATACTTTTTTTTTAAGATTATATTTATTTATTTTTATTAAAATATATAAATATTAGGGCTGTGAAACGATTAAAATTTTTAATCGGATTAATCACAGGTTTCTGTGGATTAATCATGATTAATCACATATTTCCGATATTCTCGGTATATTTTGTGAGAACATAGAGATTTATGACAAAAGACGGATATATACATTTATACATTCTTCTATACAATGGTGCTGCAACTCAGCAGTTATTTAGCAGTTTTCTTCCATATGGAACATTAATACATCTTCATCCTAAACAGAATGTTTAACCCTCCTGTTACCTTTCGGGTCCATTTGACCCCATTCAATGTTTAATGTCGGTGTTCTTTGGGGTCAATTTGACCCCAGGCTGTTTTTCACTGTGTCAAACATATAAGAAATATCAACTTTTTTATTTTTTTAAAGGGCTATTTAGGTAGTCAACAAACAAACATAAAGTACCTCACACTTAAACTTGGGAAGCAATATTAATTCTAATAATTTTCTGGAGGTTTTAATTACTGGGGTCAAATTGACCCCGAGGGTAAAATATGTGAGTAAATGTAAAGGCAACAGGAGGGTTAAACAGAGCATTTTTCTCTTGTTTGTCAACCATTAACTCCACCATGATACAATCTAAAGGCCTCTAGTCTTCCTCTAGCAGCTGCTGAGGCAAACTGACTGTGTGGGTTTTCTTCATGAACTGGGCCGTGATGAAAGGGACGGCGGGGACACCGCTGCAAAGCTGAAACCTCACCGCCCGGACAGGTGGACAGATTGACAAGTGACTTTTTTTGCTCGGTCCGATGCGCGCGCACGGAGCTCTGTGGCGCCAGACGGAGATCGATAAGTGTTAACGCAACGCGAAGAGACAGAAATGACATGCTGCTGTGGAGATACGATCAACAACAGACGTTTAGTTTAATAAAAGAACAAAGACGTGCTCTAGAGAACATGTCAGGGGGCGGGCCAATCTTTTTAATGTCATGCGATCTACCGACACTACGCCGCGATCGACTGGCAGGTCGCGATCGACGTGTTGAGACCCTGATCTACAGGAAGTAAAAGTCGTAACAAGGTTTCCGGAGGTGAACCTGCGGAAGGATCATTACCGATGAACAGACCGTCTGCATGAGAGCGGACAGAGTTCAGATTGAAGTGGTGTATTGGAAGCTCATTTTGCAAGTGACTTTTTTTCGTCCCGATGTGCGCGCACACGCCGGCATCCGAGCTCTGGGGCGCGCGAGACGGAGATCGGAGTCGTGTTAACATGACACTAGAGACAGAATGACATGCTGCTGGAGAGACGACCAACAACAGACAGATTGGAAGCTCATTCTGCGCATGCGTTAAATGCGTTAAAAAAAAAAACGAATTTAAACCTGTAATTGAATTAACTGAGTTAACGCGTTATTTTTCACAGCACTAATAAATATATATATATAGTGGATGGTGGCCATTATGCGAAGGATTCACATTAAATACACTTTCTTCATTTGTGTTAATGAGTTCCACGTTGTGTCGCGTTGAAATTGGTCCTCCGTATTGGGAGGAACTCTTACGTGAGGCCAAATCTATATATTTTTTTCTCATTTTTCCTCATTAGAGACATTAGTAAAGGCATGTTGAGGAGATCCACCCTACATGAGCATGCAGAGCTCCCTCCTTGGACCTCCTTTTTATGCACACTTTTGTTTTCTTCTGCTCTCGGGCTCTGGTGCTGATGCGGCAACTTCTCGGCCGCCGCTAGTTGACGGCGCGTCGGACCGTTTTAACATTTCCTCGTTGTCCATCGTCTTCTCGTTGCTGCAGCCGATGAAACGGAGGGCGACTCGGTGGCCGTAGTGGCCCAGCAGCTGGAAAAGCAGGCGATCGACGACAAAGAGAAGGAGGGCGCAGAAGAAGGTGATTGTATATATACATATTTATATAACCCTTCTCCTTCTTATTAAAACAACGTGGACGCATCGCGTGCGTGCTTCACGAGCGGCGTGACTTCAGTATCTTCGCTCACACAGATGGAGAGAACGCGGCAGGGGAAAAGAAGAAGAAGAAAAAGAAGAAGAAAGGACGTGAGTCGATCACATATTCAGGGATTCATAGCGACCTTTGTTCCTAGTTTGACTGTTTCCTATTTTGCTTTCAGCTAAAACTCAGACTGAGATTCCTTCTGTGCCGATCTGTGACTTGTACCCTGGTGGAGTGTTCCCCATCGGACAGCAGTGTGAATACCCCACCTTACAGGACGGGTGAGAGGAGCACACACACACACACACACATTCGCTCTATTTTGCTTAGACAAATATTTAAAATGCATCTTCAAATATTTATTATAGCTTTTTTTATTTTCCTTTTAAATTGTGCAACGTGATATCTAAGACAAGTTTATTATCCTGCCTGCCGTTCTTTAAATGTCATTGATACTATTTTTAATTAAACAGTCTGAAAGTCAACTGTTACTACTTAGTCTGTTTTTTATGTTGCCACTGAATTCCTCACAAAACCATGTCTAAATATAAAATATATAAAAAATAGTTGTCATAGTTTCACAGCCGTCTCCAGCTCTTCACTCTTCCTTTGTGCAGAGGAGCTTAGTGACTCCGGTCATGTGACCAGTCGGGTGGAGCAGCTCGTTATCTTGTGAAACCAGTTACTGCCTTAAAGTTGAGATTAAATACATGTTTAAAAAAGCCTTTGGGAACACGACCTCCGAGTCAGAGGGTGTCTACAAAGTAAAGATTACAAAAAGGATTTTTCTACCAAAATATAATCATTGCTCAAGGATTTTATTTACATCCCTCTTGTCTTCCATCCTTCTGTTTCACTTCCACCTCCAATGAGGCAGTTTGTAAACATGTGTTGTTGTTGTTGTTCTCCCAGGCGCAGCGCGGCGTGGCGTACGACCCACCAGGAGAAGCGGGCGCTGGACAAAGCCAACGAGGAGGTCTGGAACGACTTCCGCCAGGCGGCCGAGGCGCACAGACAAGTCCGGCAGCACGTCCGCGGCTTCATGAAACCCGGCATGACCATGATCGAAATCTGGTGAGCCTCCATCGGGATTATTAGTATTAGTATTATTATTCGTGGTTGTGGTTCGGCCCGCTCATCAACGTGGGAGCTGCAGCCGCATTTCTGCAGCAAAGACGACGAAACACACGAGGAAAAAGGGCAGAACTGCCCCGAAGAAATATAATGTTGCCCCTAATATCACCATAAGAGGCAAAAAATGTCCCCATAATTACCTCTAATAATTATGAGAATGTAATTAACTTAATGACCCGGTCCAGTTGCCGTATCATGTTTTGATGAAGTATATTTCTGATTTTTGAACAAAGGTTAAATGTTATTTCACAAGTTTCAAAAAGTGCCCCAATTTATTTTGAAATGCCTCTGGATGAAGTCAGTGGGGGAAAACTGCCCCCTAAAAAATATGTGAATGTCCTCCCCTGACTGAACACGAATATATAAAAAACCATTTACAATCAATCAATCAAACATTAATTTCACACTCATGATTCAAAACAATAAAATATCATAAAATTCAAACAAAATCACATGTAAAATACATAGAACTACAAATGCTCTATAAATAGACTGCTAATGTCTCCTCAGCTGGCGTAGGAATAAAACCAGTCATCAACCCGGCAGATAAATGTATACATAATATTTCTTAAAACCAATTTCAGTCTTGACTCCTGCAGCCACAAACATCTCACGGGACGAATCATGAGCGAAGAGAAGCTCTTTATAACCGCTGTATAACCATATAACCGTAGCTCCTCCCCATAACCATATACAGGGTTCGTACGGTCATGGAAAACCTGGAAAAGTCATGGAATTTTAAAATGGTCATTTCCAGGCCTGGAAAAGTCCTGGAAAAAACTTAAATCATAAAAGTTTTGTAAAAGTCATGGACATTTGTTATAATCACGTGTTCATTTATGCCGAGTTTGAAATGATTAATATGTTTTTTAAAGAAAGACGCTCAAAATATAAGCCGGCGTATGCTCTCAATACGCAAAGTTTTCTACTTTTTTTATGTTTATACCGAGATTTCAGTTTGGCCATGGACATGTGGTTTAAAGTCCTGGAATCCATCGGTCCACATGTGTAAGAACCCTGCATATGACCGTAGCTCCTCCCCCTCCCCCCCACAGTGAGCGGTTGGAGGACTGCTCCCGCAAGGTGATCAAGGAGGACCGGCTGAACGCTGGGCTGGCCTTCCCCACCGGCTGCTCCCTGAACCACTGCGCCGCCCACTACACGCCCAACGCCGGCGACGCCACGGTGCTGCAGTACGACGACGTCTGCAAGATCGACTTCGGCACGCACATCAACGGTACGGCGCCGAAGATTCAGCCAACGCTCGAAATGACGACTTTTTGTGACTCCTCCAGCGGCGCTTTTACAAAATAATATAATTCCTTTGCGATCACTTTCAATTAAACCGGATTTCTCCGTCAGAAGAAGGAAACTAATACAAGTTGTTCACTTTCACAGAATACAAATTTGATCTGTGCTAAAAATAACTAACATTTGGCAAAAACAAAAGCTCATTGTGGCTTCAATGAACCTCTTCTGCACTGAATATATCTTCAAGATAATAACAATAAAGTGAAACCTGTGAAAAACTAAAATCTATGATTTAAAACGATTCTGCATTGCCCCTGTAATGCCGTGGCGCTCCACTAGAGGGCCAGTTTGAGAACCCTGCTTTAGACCATGATAATCTATCGTCTATCTCCTCCTTGATGGAGGAGTGGATGTAATCTCTCCGTTCTGCTCCCTGCTCTCCGTCTGCAGGCAGAATCATCGACTGTGCCTTCACCGTCACCTTCAACCCGAGGTACGACAAGCTGCTGGAGGCCGTGAAGGACGCCACCAACACCGGGATCCAGGTGCACAGCGCTGCTCCTCCTCCTCCTCTTCTTCCTTCTTTTTCCATCTACTTCTTCTGTCTCCTCCTTCTGTCAACTTCTTCTCCTCCTTCTTTCATCTTCTTCTTCTCCTCCTCCTTCTTTCATCTTCTGTCTCCTTCTTTTGTCTTCTCCTTCTTTCATCTTCTTCTTTTGTCGTCTTCTTCTGTCTCCTTCTTCTCCTGCTGTCTCCTTTCATCTTCTTCTCCTTTTCGTCTTCTTCTCCTTCTGTCTCCTTCTTTTGTCTTCTTCTTCTCCTCCTCCTTCTGTCTCCTTCTTTCTTCTCCTCCTCCTTCTGTCTCCTTCTTTCATCTTCTCCTTTCATCTTCTTCTCCTTTTTGTCTTCTTCTCCTTCTGTCTCCTTCTTTTGTCTTCTTCTTCTCCTCCTTCTGTCTCCTTCTTTCATCTTCTTCTCCTTTTGTCTTCTTCTTTCGTCTTCTTCTGTCTCCTTCTTTTGTCTTCTCCTTCTTTCGTCTTCTTCTCCTGCTGTCTCCTTTCATCTTCTGTCTCCTTTCATCTTCTTCTCCTTTTCGTCTTCTTCTCCTTCTTTCATCTTCTTGTCTCCTTCTTTCATCTTCTTCTTCTTCTTCTTCCGTCTCCTTCTTTCTTCTTCTTCTTCTTCCTGTCTCCTTCTTTCTTCTTCTTCTGTCTCCTTCTTTTGTCGTCTTCTCCTTCTTTCATCTTCTTCTTCCGTCTCCTTCTTTCTTCTTCTTCTGTCTCCTTCTTTTGTCTTCTTCTCCTTCTGTCTCCTTCTTTCTTCTTCTTCTGTCTCCTTCTCCCATCTCTTTCTCTCCCCTGTGTTAATCTGCTCGCCGCCTGAAGCTCACCCACTTCCTGTCTGTGTTCCCGTGGCAGAAAGCCGGCATCGACGTGCGTCTGTGTGACGTCGGCGAGGCGATCCAGGAGGTGATGGAGTCCTACGAGGTCGAGCTGGACGGCAAAACCTACCAAGGTGAGTCCAGCTGCAGCCCGGACGTCGCTTATTCCTCTCTCGTTTGTATATTTTATGTCCCAATTGATTATTTGTACTGAATCTCATCCGATGAGGATCGTCGGTGAAGCTTTATTTCACTCTGAGTTAAACTGTAATAAATCACCACAATAAACTTCTATCGGACACATTGAAGTTGGATCAACTTATTTCTCATGAAACGCAACAAAGAAAAACAAAACGCTATTAAATCATCTAGATTATCAGGTAATTATGGGGCATTTGTTGTTAGTACATCATGATTTGTTTTCCCGCTCCAGTGAAGCCGATCCGGAACCTGAACGGTCATTCCATCGGCCAGTACCGGATCCACGCCGGCAAGACGGTGCCCATCGTGAAAGGAGGAGAGGCCACAAAGATGGAGGCGAGTCGATCCCCTCCGTCGCCACTCACATGAATATAGAGACGGTGTCGGAAAACGTCTCTTTTTAGGAATATATGGTTCTTGGTATGATTTCCGGAAATGTAAAAAGTGTCGATAAATATTAATCTGGGGTTCGTACGGTCACGGAAAACATGGAAAAGAAATCCCGAAAGTTTTGGAAAAGTCATGGAAATAATTTAATATGCTTTTAAAAGAATGACGTTTAAAATACAAGCCGATTTACGCTCTTTCGTACTCGCTAATTTTTCTCTCTGCAAGTGAACGCACCTTAACTGAAAAGACATAAATGTTTATTCTTTTATTCTAAATGTCTCATTCATTTGAGTCTTTTATGTTAAACTGTCTGCTCTGGAATTCTCATTTTTAGCTTAAATACAACTTTCTCACTTTTTCATGTTTACACCGAGACTTTACAAAACGTTTGGTCGGGGGAATTTGGTTTAAAGTCCTGGAAGCCCATTGGTCACCATGACCTTTACGCGACCTTCATGCACTCGGAGGCCTTCTCTCCAGACTCTGACCGGTTTGTCTCCCCCCCAGGAGGGAGAAGTTTACGCCATCGAGACCTTCGGCAGCACCGGTAAAGGAATGGTGCACGACGACATGGAATGTTCTCACTACATGAAGAACTTTGACGTGGGCCACGTCCCCATCAGGTGAGGCGCCATCACGCACGCACCCGTCGGTCCACGTGAAGCGTTCCCGTGTCCGCTGTCAGAGCCGATACCACCTACATAGAAAATGAAAGAAATGGAGGCAAGAAATTAACTCCTCCCCCCTCCCCCGCAGGCTCCCCCGAGCGAAGCACCTGCTGAACGTGGTGAACGAGCACTTCGGCACGCTGGCGTTCTGCCGCCGCTGGCTGGACCGCCTCGGCGAGAGCAAGTACCTGATGGCGCTGAAGAACCTGTGCGACCTGGGCATCGTGGACCCGTACCCGCCGCTCTGCGACACCAAGGGCTGCTACACCGCCCAGTTCGAACACACCATCCTGCTGCGGCCCACCTGCAAGGAGGTGGTGAGCCGAGGGGACGACTACTGAGCCTCCGTCACCTCCACCCTCAAATAAAAAGCTTCTTCTTAACCGGGACGCTGTCGTCTCGAGAGCGGCTCTGAGGGGATGCCAAATGCTGCTGTACTCTTACCCACAATGCACCACTCGCAGCTTGCAAAGGAAGACGTACAGAGTCCTCCGTCGTAAACGAGCCGACGCGTTTTGCGCGTGACTAAAAAAAAACGATCATGTTTATTTAAGCTGCTGCTGACCCCCAAGAGTAACCGGACGGCGAGCGAGGAAACCCCGTTTCATTTAAAGCTCCAATGACTCCTCACACCTACAGCTGTGTGGGGGGGGGGGGGGGGGGCTCTGCACTCCGGTCCCTCTCTTCATCGTTTCTTTGAAATCGTGGCTACCCGTTTGGTTTTGTTCCCGTTATACAAAAATAAAATGCTTCGCTTTGAACTCCCTGAAAACATTTTTTTGGAAGGAAAAGAAAAGTTGATTAAAATGGTTTTGCGCATTGTGAGTCTGTCGCCTTGCGTCTCCGTTCTGTCACTAATCTGTTTTATATGAAGTTACTTTTACTAAATGAAAATGAACAGCAACATTTAAAGACTAATTTAACTTTGTAGTTCAGATTTTGGATGCAACTAATGATATTTCCCTGTTCATTCATCTATTAATCTGCTTTTTGGCTTCTTGACTTTAAATAATTTCTATTAAATGACCAACTATCAACACATTCCCGAGGGCCAATCACAGCGCGGAGAAGCAACGACACCGACATCTTCTGTAGAAAAATGAAAAAATATTCTCATTTATTGAGGTAATTTTCTCTGGAAGAAATTGAGGTAACAATTTGCATAGAATATCTTCCATAAATGTACACACACACACATGCTCACACACACAACAAAATGCCATCACTGTCTGACAAAAGGAAAACAACCAACATGACGTGTGCTTTGGAGGGAACATGGTTGAGGTGGGAAATACCTTTTTTTTATGTTGTACAGTTTCTCCCCAGTATGGAGATAAATATCTGGCAGAGACATCGTACTGAACACGGAGAATAAAACATCGTACTGGACACGGTGAATAAAACATCGTACGTGTCGTGAACCCTCAGAGAACGCGGGTGAACAATCAGCGGTTGTTTACATATTAGTTTTTTATTAAACAGTCAACGGCTTTTAAAAAAAAACTTTTGAGGAGGAATTGTATAAAAATACATTCATAATATAAATGCTGGTTCTTCCACTTTTGCTGAATTGATTTGAGCTATATATAAAAATATAATCTCGACAGAAGGGCACTTTTCTCGTTCACGAGTGTGCGTCCGGCTCGGGAGGGATTCACACGGTTCAGGACATTCTGGAGCAGAACAAATATTATATTTACGTCCCTTTTGGAAAACTTTCCCCCCTCGGAGAATGAAACACCCGGCGGTGCCGAGCGGTCGCTGCTCCTCCACGGCTTTGGCTTGAGGTCGTCGTGACCTTCGAACTACATTTAAAAAAAAGCAACAACACTTTAAGGGGAATTAGTGCAGGAAACACGGCCAACTTTTTTTCTTTCTTTTTTTTTTACATGTACCCATCTATGGGGGGGGGGGGGGGCATCTCTAATGAGCGAGTGACATTTTTTACAACCTCGACATCCAGTTCCTGTGACGACTATCTAAAGTGACAGAGACATTTTCAGTTTGATTTAAAAAACATTGTTTACAATCGACCGAAAGCACCTGTACGACCTCCAGAGGGCGCTACTGAGACACGTCTTGGCTGACACTCTTCTTCTTTTATAGAATACACCTGTACACAAACGCCACCGTTTTCTCTTTTGCTTCTTTTTAAAAATACCTACATATAAACATCATGTACAAGAAGTTCACAAATCAGGAAGAGGAGTCATTCCTCTTCTCTTTTCCTCGTTTAGAAAAATAGACTTTAAAAAAAAAAAGACTTTTTTAAATCCTAAAATGCCCAAAAAGAGAGCGAGAGGTGGTGGGGGGGGGGGGGCTGTGCTGATGTCTTCTCGCTGAGGGGGGGGTCTGGTCCTATAGCAGCCAGTCTTTGTCCTGAGTTACTCGCTGTGTGTAGAAGAGGATGTAGGCCTGGGCGCGACACACCTCCTCCACCGAGCACACGTTCAGCTTGGAGTCGTTGCAGTGAACCCAGAAGCCTGCGGAGCGGACACAGAGTCAGCACCAACCCACCGGCGCCCCACCATTAGACCCCCCCCCCCCCCCCGCGTCACGCCACTCACCTCCTTCCGTGTTGTAGCAGTAGGACGTGTAGTGGCCGGAGCCGAAGCCCTTCCCGTGGTGCATCACCACGGCGGAGAGGTCGTACAGGAAGTGCTCGGGGCGCGGCGAGCCCGCGGCGCTGCAGGAGCTGCTGGGGCTGCT
The DNA here is from genome assembly GCF_029220125.1 of Pseudoliparis swirei. Classification (NCBI taxonomy): domain Eukaryota; kingdom Metazoa; phylum Chordata; class Actinopteri; order Perciformes; family Liparidae; genus Pseudoliparis; species Pseudoliparis swirei. Next base: position 3,540,339 of record NC_079397.1, read on the forward strand.
GGGGGCGGAGCACGGCGAGGGGTCTCGGCAGCAGTACGGCTCCATGTTGAGCAGCTGGTCGAAGCTGACGTGGACGCCGATCTTCTCCCGGTGATTCCGCCCAGACCACCTGAGGACCAATCGGAAGACGGCGAGCCGGTCAGGCAACGGGCCAATCACTGCTCTTTTGACTTTGGCTCACAATGATGTAGTTTCGAGGAAACGGACACATCTCAAACTAAACATATGAAGCGTGAATCACTTGAACCTGCATTCTCTCTACTGACCACCAGGGGGCGACGCCTTGTATAGAAGTCTATGCTTCACGTGTTAAAGCTGGTCCTACCTGAAGCGTTTGAGGTGAAGCCGAAGGACCTGAGGCAGTTTGTGCACCATCAGCTGTTTCTGGGCTTCGGTCAGGAGGACCGGCTTGGAGGAGGAGCGCCGGCGAGCCGCTGCAAACAGGAAGAGGAAGAAATGAGAGAGAGTCGACACAAGAGTACGGACGTCGCTCCACCGAAGCACCAGTCAGCTTCCAGTCAGCCTCCAGTCAGCCTCCAGTCAGCCTCCAGTCAGCCTCCAGTCAGCCTCCAGTCAGCTTCCAGTCACCCTCCAGTCAGCTTCTAGTCACCCTCCAGTCAGCTTCTAGTCACCCTCCAGTCAGCTTCCAGTCAGCTTCTAGTCACCCTCCAGTCAGCCTCCAGTCAGCTTCCAGTCAGCCTCCAGTCAGCCTCCAGTCAGCCTCCAGTCAGCTTCCAGTCAGCTTCTAGTCACCCTCCAGTCAGCCTCCAGTCAGCCTCCAGTCAGCCTCCAGTCAGCCTCCAGTCAGCTTCCAGTCAGCCTCCAGTCAGCTTCTAGTCACCCTCCAGTCAGCTTCTAGTCACCCTCCAGTCAGCTTCTAGTCACCCTCCAGTCAGCTTCCAGTCAGCTTCTAGTCACCCTCCAGTCAGCCTCCAGTCAGCTTCCAGTCAGCTTCCAGTCAGCTTCCAGTCAGCCTCCAGTCAGCCTCCAGTCAGCCTCCAGTCAGCTTCCAGTCAGCTTCCAGTCAGCTTCTAGTCACCCTCCAGTCAGCTTCCAGTCAGCTTCCAGTCAGCCTCCAGTCAGCCTCCAGTCAGCCTCCAGTCAGCCTCCAGTCAGCCTCCAGTCAGCCTCCAGTCAGCCTCCAGTCAGCCTCCAGTCACCCTCCAGTCAGCTTGCCTCCCACCCGGCTCTGAACTCACCGTTGCACTGCTCACAGTCGTAGATGTTTCCCTCCAGCGCTTCGGTCTCCGTGAACTTGGCCAGCATCTCCGTCAGGTGGCACGAGGCCTGCGCCGCCGACTCCCGGCTGTTGCTGTGGTAACGCTCGGGGAACTCCAGCGACAGATCCCAGAAGGGCTCCACGGTGTTGGAGCGGTGGTCGCAGGCCAGGCAGGTCACCTGGGGGGGGGGGGGGGGGGGGTTGAGACACATTTAATCTCCTTTTACTCGGACCCCAATGGTTCTCACTCTTGATGCCGCATCACGTGTATTAAAGAAGCCAGAGGGCCGATGGCCCCTGAACGCCACACAGCCCTCCATTGAGCGGGAGCAGGTGTCCCAGAGACACTGGGCTCTTGTCCTCCACTTCGACGGGACGATGAATTTGAATATTTTACATCCAAATACCGACAGTTTCTCACGCCTGTAAACGCTAAGCGGTCCAACGTTAGATTATGTTTGACGTTATTCGTCCTCTCTACGATCACTCTCGAAACACATAAACAAAGCGAATCCTTTTATTTGGAAAGAGTGAAACTATTCTTCTGATATTACACTTTAAATTTGAAATGGGATGGAAGAACCGGTAGACTTAAGCTTTATTAATAATAAATAAAGTGTTTTGATGATGCCGCCTGCTCTCATTTGCTCTCCAGGCGAGGCGCAGTTCGTGTGTGTGTGTGTGTGTGTGTGTCACCTGGCTGAGGAGCTGGCCGTGGAAGATGGTGTTGACCACGCTGAGCACCTGCTTGATGAGGCGCTTCTGGGGCACGCCGGCGCCGGCCGTGTGCGTGCCGGTGCTCTCCAGCTCGTGCTGCACCTTGTCCAGCAGCTCGCACAGGAACTCCTGCGCGTCCTGCTGGGCGTAGCCCCGGAACGCCGGGATCAGCTGCCACACCGAGTGGAGCATGGCGAAGGGCGACACCAGCGCCCACTTGCCCGACCACATCACCTGGAACAAGGTGTGCAGCTCGTGGCAGAGGGAGATGTGCTTGGAGCTGGGCTCCTTGGGCTGGATCAGCTCCATGCTGCGGGTCCGGGAGGCGCCGCCGCTCAGCCCGGTGCCGGAGCTGGTCTGGAACGCCCTCCTCTGGATCAGAGGGGTCGGGGCCGTCACTGCCAGCTGCCCGTGGACGGCGGACGCCAGCAGCTCCAGCGCCTGCGTCAGGTCCAGGCGCAGGAAGCACTCCCTGAAGACGTGGAGGTGGCTCAGCACCTGCAGGATGGAGTTCATGTAGCAGGTGTTGCCCAGGTTCCTCAGGCCCGTCACGCCGGGGGTGACCGTGGGGCGCCGCTTGAAGGGCGAGCCGCCCTGCTTAGTGTTCTGCTTGCGGGGGGGGGCGGGCGTTTGGGCCGAGCCGGGGGGCGCCGGGGGCGCTCTGGGCCTCAGTCTGACGGCGGGGGAGCGGGTCTGGGGTTTGTGAGTCGGCGGGACCTTTTTGGTCCGTTCGCTCCTCCTGGGGGCCACGGGGGCGGGACTCGGGGTCCTCGGCCTGCGGGCGAGCGACGGGGTCACGGGGGATTTGGTCCGGTTACGCGTCGTCGTCGCCTCCGCCGCGTCGGCGACTCTCTTGCTCTTGGAGCGCAGGCGCCGGCTCATCCGGAGAGGAGCGTTCTCCAACTCCTCCAGCAGCTGCCTCTTCGTCGCCCGCCTCCTCTCCCGCGACTCCCTCTTTTGCTCCTCCTCCTCCTCCTCCTCCCTCTTCCTCTCCTCCTCCTCCTCCTCCCTCCTCTTCCCGCATTCGGTCAGCGCGAACCAGAGGCGGAAGACGCGCCCCATCAGCGCCCGGCGGCGGTGCCAGAGCGCCGTGGACATCCGGTCCTCGTCCCTCAGCTGCAGCTCGCGGGCGCCGCCCGGCACCGGGGCGTCGGGGGCGGCGCCCGCCGAGCGGAGGGTGCGCCCGCTGCGCGTGGTCACCTCGTAGCGCTGGCTCTGGATGGCGCCCAGCTTGCCGCGCAGCAGCTTCAGGTCCCCGGTGGCGTTGTCGTTCAGGACGTAGTCGTCGCACAGGTAGCAGAAGACGTAGAGCTCGTTCACCTCCATCGCCAGCGGGTGGCGCTGCTGCTGGAAGTGCTGCAGCGCGTGCTCCTCGATGTAGCGGCCGCACGCCACGTGCGCGCAGCCCAGGCACGCCCAGATGGACTCGCTGGTGTTGCAGTCCACGCAGTGCCACTTCTGGGGCTTGAGGATGGAGTGGTCGGGGGCCAGCCGCAGCCGCCCCACATGCTTACACCTGTCCATTACACACACACACACACACACACACACACACACACACGGCCGGTCGGCGGCTGACTGCGTGCGAGAGTCGGCGAGCGTCTCAACGCTTCACACTGGCGACCGCGGCGAGCTGAGAAACGGATCCCTCCCCGGTGGTCATGGTGGCTTCTGCAGGGCAGAGAGAGCAGACGAGGTTATTCAGGAGGAAAAGAGGAACTTATCCTGAGAGTTACATCTGGACAACTTCGATTTATAAGACTGTCTTTGTATTATTTATCGACCCCAAAAAAGCAAAACACAGTTGGTGTGATTCATGTCACGATGACATCCTGTCCTCTTCCTGGAAACACTCAATCTCACGACATCTAATCAGCAATTACTTTTTATGACGAGCCGATGGCCTCACACAGCGAACCGACTAACATTTCCTCACGAGATAAACATCGTGACCGCGTCGACGAGCACGTCCGCCGAAAAGAGAGAGAGGGGCGGGCGAAGCAACGGGAACTCAACGCGAAACCAGCAACGAGACAAACGTCTCCCGGGACGGTAAACAAACCCGAACCGCTCCGATGCGACGGGCGGCTAAAGGATGAAATATAAACAACTAAAAATCAATCTGAGAACTCAACAGTCTGCAGTATACCTCAGACTCTGGCTTCCTTTCACACCCCTGGGGGGGTCGGTGGGCCGAGCCCCCCACGGAGGTCAAAGAAGTGAGATTATTCAACAATAGGGGGCCGGAGCGCTCGCCTTTTGTCCCAGTACAGGACGACCTTCTCCTGGGGGAATGAACGAGTGGAAACCAGTGACTGATATGGAAACTGCATGAGCAACAAGAGAGAAATGGAAACATGAGGTTTCTGACTTCAGGAATGTCTCGAGGGTCAAACTTTGGCATCTGGTTGCCAGTGATTTTTTTGTAAGAGGGGTCATATTCATCCAGGACGTGTTGACTGTCAGGGGTCAAGACCCCGATGCTGCAGGCTGGCACCACGAAGTGCAGAATAAACGTGGCACCGTGAATGCATCATCCCCTCAGAGGAGGACGCGACCTGTTAAATTACAGTAAGAGAGGAGGAGGGCAGCGGGAGGCCGTCCGGGGAGAGTTCTCTCCTCCGGGGAGATCTCTCTCCTCCGTCCAGAGATCTCTCTCCTCCAGAGTTTCTGCTGTCGCCGAAGTTTAGCGCGCTTCGCTCGGTTTGTCCCTGCGCGCTGCGCGGCGCTCAGAGGCGGAACATCGCACATTTCAACAGGTTAACACGGGTAAAAGACACAATCATCTTCTAAGCCCTCTAAACAAACTGTGCGACGAGACAGCGAACAGAGCACGTGCTCCAACCAGACTTTATACGTCGCGTTTCTTCTCCAGCTGCGGTTAGCTAACACGCAGCTAGCGTGTAACCGATACATCGACGGGGAGCTGCGATGACAAAAACACTGCAATATTCCGCAAATAGCACATAAACCGCTGTGGAAATAACGCGCAGGCGACGTGTGTACCGCAGCTTTAAGTACGACGACACACAAACAAGCGGTGCGATGTGTTTCTCGTATATTAAAAGAGATTAGTGCCCCGAGCCCATGTGTAGCATAGCATGTTAGCTCGCGTTAGCCGGTGGTAATCCTCACAAATTCACACGTCGGCCGGAGATTAGCTCCCAGCGGTCGGCTCTAGTTTCAGACGAACCGCCCGGGTGTGACAACCCGACCGCGGACGTACCATCGGCTCCACTGTTACACGTTAATTATTGTTATTTATCGTCTGAAAGCCGCATACCGAGCCTCTCCTTCACGGCCGCAGCTCCTCTGATTCTGAAGTGGCCGCCATCTTGTCGGAGCCTGTCGCGTGGTGCTGGCTCGAGCGCGTCCTCGAGACGTGACGTTGTTGTTGTTGTTGTTGTTGTTTTGATGAGGACTGCGGTGAGTGTGTTAAATGTTCCTCTAACTAATATTTAACATTGTTTTAAGTTTTATTATGTTGTCATTTAAACTTTTTTTTCAAACCATATTTTGGTGTTCATCAGTTGCATTAATGTAGTTTAAAGTTATTTATTGTCGTCGTATTGCCGTCAGATGTTGCACCGTGGTGCTTCAGTGGGCCTGTATGGAAGTTGGTACAGTAAACTGTTGTTTATTGTGTGTCACTTTTTAGAAATATAAATAATAAACAAGCCAAAGTGAAAATCACTGCTTCACACTGATAAGATAGATGTAGTGACATTTCACACCGCTAGAGGGCGGTGTTGTACTATTTACGATCACGTATTGCCAATTGAATTGAAAAGTAAAAGGCCAAAGCATCGATACCTTAACACTTCAATGTCATGTTGATTCTTACATAAAATTACACAAGTATTGTAAAAAATAATAATTTAAAGCATCACGAGAACCCACTATGTATAAAGAAATGCCACGACTAGGCTTTCGTAAAAGTTATACATTGTATTATTGAATTCATATTTGATGTATCAACACGTAAGCAGCAATTTAATTTAGTTGCTGGTGGAATTTTTTTGGGTAGTTTCATCTATAATCAATCATAGCTTATGTGGTTATATGTTTATAAACTTCTGCAAAGCAACTCCAGCTGTCAAATACATGTATTAGAAGAAATATTAATTTCTCAATAATAATAGACAGTAAAATAACATATTTAATGATTAAAACATGTGAGAAGGGGACATTCTGCACAACACATTCTGCAGGACCTGGACTCATGGAGTATTTTGTAGAGGTAAAAGTCAGAATTACCAGTGTAACTTCAACTTGGACGACAAAGTGTGTGTGTGTGTGCGTGTGTGTTATCCTTCGCCCCGAGGCCCATGCGGTTGTACCTTTAGGAGGTATGTTAACATATGGGATGCAGGTGCGGCGCTTCATGCTGGTGGCCCTCAGCGTCAGATCCTATCGGTGTGTCTCCAAGACAACAACACGGTCACAACGTCTCCTGTGAGGACGCAGGGGAAGGAGACGCTTCTCAAAAAAAGGGACACACAATGGGAACCCCTCTTTAATACGCAGTCATTTCACATTATTAAACCTCCAGATGAGGGGGGGGGGGCTCAACACACGCAACCCGACTTCATGTGAAGAATCCCTCTCATGTACTGATTAGTGGGGAACTGATCCATACAAGCCTTCTTAAACCCCCGCTGCACGGGGGAGTGTGGTAATATGTGCTTTTATGTGCTTTTATGTGTGTGTGTGTGTGTGTGTGTGTGTGTGTGTGTGAGTGAAAGAGATTAAGGGGCGTTTTTTTGAGTGACTTAGAGAAAGAGGTATGTGATGATGTGCCATGCGATGCCTGTGAATAACCTCTAATGTTTTTCTCCCTCTATGTCCTCCGGGGCCTTCGCCGTCATCATGTCCACACACGCTAACCCTCCCTCCCTCCCTCCATCCCTCTTTTCATCTCCACTCTCTCTCTCTCTCAAAAACACACATTTTTCCTCCTCCTTCTGTTACAGTCCTCCCGAGGACGGTCGCGTTGTTGATTCTATCTTTAACGCGCGGTCGGCCATGTTTGTTTGGTTTGACGTTGCTAATGGAAAAAACAGAAACACGTGTTTATCTCGGCGGCCTTGGCCCGCTGCTTCTTTTAGCTCCTTGTTTTTGTTTCTTTTAGCGGCATCTTTAAAAAAAGTTTTTGGTTCAATGTCACTTTTTTCTTTCTTTTCCATGACTCCCTCGTTTTCCGAAAAACAAGCTGATAAAAAGCCGAGAGTTCTTCCGGTAAAGACGGATAAAGTTACAATCTGCTGACGCTACAAATGTTTTATCGGGAAGAAGAAACGCATCAAATGCCTTCGCCGGATTTTAAAATCCTAAACAAACAAAGTTTCTGTTGTTTGTTAAGTTTTTAAACTCCGACTAGGCTTATGTTTGTTTACTAGAAGACATCAGAGAGCACCTTTAAACAGTTATACTGCTCTCTCTCTCTCTCTCTCTCTCTCTCTCTCTCTCTCTCTCTCTCTCTCTCTCTGTTCCTGACGTCACCGTTAAGAAATAATACGGCGCATAAAAAAATCCCATTTTTCATTTAATTTCTCCACCGTTTAAAGGATTACAACCGAACGAGGTCTATCCTGTTAATTATGAGCTTTTAGTTATTTACCCCCCCACCCCTCCTAAAAAAAAACACCAAAACGTTCCTTTTAACCCGTGTTGACGTCATGGGAGACGGAACACATCGTGATGAGAGCGATGGGACCGGACGCCTGGAGCCAAAGAGAGAGAGAGTCGTCACCGTTTGAGGCCTTTTCGTCATCTCGTCCTCACAAGAATAGAAAGTCACACAGCGATGAAAGTCATTGGCCGGTGGTTTCCCGGTGGTGTGTGAACGCCGTCGGTTTCTTCCCGCTCTCGAGGCCTCACGTCATCATTTTAAAAAATTACAAAATCTGGGTCCTGACTTGTCACAGGTGTGTGTGTGTGTGTGGGAGGGGGGGCCACTTTCGTTGTCCCGTTGCTGCGTGGGCTCGTTCATAGCAACGCGATGACATCACGCTCCTTGTCGTAGTAATCAGCATCGTCTCCATCGCTGTGTCAACACCGGCCGCCCTGTTCTGGCTTGCTGCAGGTGATCTTCATCAGGTATGGAGACACACACATTCCTGATGCACGTGCGTGTGTGTGTGTGCGCGTGTGTGTGTGTGAGTATATAAGAAGACGAGCGTGTGCACGGTTTCTGGGTATTTTCAGCTGAAGGACGTCGGTTTCATTCGTTTTTTTTAATGCCGTAATCTTCTCATTTCCTGTGTAAGTGAATCACAGCTGACGGGATCAAACTGACCACATGACTCACTTATCCAGCGCTCACTTCCTCCCCCCCCCCCCCCCCCCATCTCTCTGGCTTCCCTCGGGACCTCTGGGTGCTGGTAGCCGTGTGACACCCACAGCAGGTCTGTCTCAGGGTGCTGCCGAAGAGGAGCACTGTGACTCCCAGGGAGAGGAGTGGAAGGTGTGCGTGTGTGTGTGTGTGGGTGTGTGTGTGTGTGTGTGTGTGGAGGGTGGGGGGGTTATTGTCCCCGAGTCTGCGGGAGCTGTCATGCACTCCTCGGCCAATAGCAACACAAGAATGCCGACGGGACAAAGGCCATAACTCCATTCTATAGCAACACAAGCGGGGCATTGTGCTCACGCAGGCACACACACACACACACACACACACACACGCATGTAATCGTCATTACTACAATAACACACACACATATGCCATACTGAAGCAAACTAGGCATCTGTGCAAGCGTGCCAAACACTCATTCATCAACTAGTTTCCCACACCGTGCAACCCCCCACACACACACACACACACACACACACACACACACACACACACAGAGGACATCTCCATCACGGGCTGAGAATGGCCAGTCAATCTGGGGACAATGAGTGTGTTTGAGGGGGGGGGGGGGGGGGGCGAGCGAGCAAGAGAGACAGTGAGAGAGAGAGAGAGGGGAGGTCCACGGTGGCTCCCTGTTGAGTCTACGCTTCAAGGCCAGTTCCCACTACACACACACACACACACACACACGCACACACACAACCAACAATACACAACAATACACCTCCGTCCTGAAAGTCTGTGCTGAGCAGTACTTGGGTACTTTACTCGAGTAAAAGTACCCGAGTACTGCCCTCATTATGTTGTATTATGTATATATATATATATATATATATATTGTCTTAACTGTATTTATTGGACCTTTATTCATGGAGGGCTCAGTTTGATGTAGTTTGTATGTCTAGATGTGATAGTTTGCACATTTTAAAGTATTTTCTACTTCTACCGCTGTGGTTCCCAACCCCGGTCCCCCCCCCAAAGGTCACCGGAGAGATATGAGACGTCACGAGATGATTAACGGGCCAGGAGGAAGAAAAAAAATTGAATAAGATCCCCAAATGTCTTCTCACATCTCAGCGTTCATCTTTTTGATGCACATTTCCAATTTCAAAGCGGAAACTCCAGAAAAAGGAGCCAGAAGAGATAAAAAATGTCCCACAATGCAACAGAAACCTCGTGAGTTATAACTGACCCACACCGAGCTGTGCAGTCAGGACGACACCTCAGGGTGCAGCCGGTCCACGATTGTGTGTGTGTGTGTTGTATTTGTCTCTTTCAGATGTGTGTGAACTCAAATGAACATGAAACAAACACAAAGGCCACATTTACTTCTTCTTCGGTGGTTTTTTAACGCCGCGGTGGATCACCTCTTATCTCGATCCTCCAGCAGATGCAATCACACATTTATTTGCCTTTTCCGCACCTGTAAAAAAAAAAAACACACACGAGTGCGTGAAGTAGATTAAAATGTCCGCGGCTCCGCGGCGTTCCTCCCGGTCGCATTCCTCTCCCCGCGTACACTCGTTCACCCGAGGAGGAGCCGCGACCCCTCCGCCGCTCATCTGCGAGCGAGGGAGGAAACGCGGCCGTCCGCTCGCCTTCTGGTCGAGGCGGACGGGGGAGCGACCTTTGACCCCGGCCGGCCCGCTCGACGCGCCAGGAATGTGTCCACACCTCTCGGGCAACCGCGTCACGGCGAGCGGGGCGTGGGCCGCCCAAACCCAAACAGAGAGAGAGCGAGTGTGTGTGTGTGTGTGTGTGTGTACGGCCTCTGTTATGGTCTACATTCTGTGGCACTGTGTGAATGTAGGGGAGTGTGTTTTGGGAGCCAGTGATGGATGACTTCATGTGAAGGGACACGGGGAGAGTTTGTGTGTGTGTGTGTGCGTGCGTGTGCGTGCGTGAGAAAGAGGGCGATAAGGATATTTTTGTCCAATTTATGTGAAGTATTTCAAGGCCCGCAGGCAGCTCTATCAACTTCTGGGAAGAGTCTCTGGGAAAAGTTCTGCCCGACAACAAGGCTTCAAAGACAGACGGACAGCTGCAAAATGAAAAGATTAAATTCGGTTTCTCTTGTTTTATGAAACATTTATGTAAAAACAGTCGCTTCAAACGTCTGTTTGACGACTCGTCTGCACTCGTGTTTCCATTTTCTTTTTTTTAACGTCGTTCTCTCCGAGTTTATATGCTTATAATATTCCGAGCAATCAGGAGTTAAACCAACTCATCTGGAAGAAGGCGGACGTCTTATTTTTAGTTTCATTCATAAAAATCAACGGATCCATTTAAGGTGGAATTGGATTTTTAATTCATCTTTCACGTGGCAATAAGTTGGTTTTCACATAAGGTCCTTAAATGTGTTTTTTTGTGTCTTTGATAACTGGATAATCAATATAACCGTATTTTGGACTAAAGTTGGCTTCCTACATGCTTTTAAAAATGTTTAATTTGCCAAAACTACTTAGACGCGTGGAAAGAATGAAGCATCCATGGAGCTGGATTGATGAGCTGAATGTTTTCTGAGCATAGAGTCGCCTCCTCTTCCTCTCATTCAGTTTAAAATCAATCATCAATACCGCACAATAAAGTGTTTTCTACAGCTTGTTTCCAACCCCCCACATCTCTCACGACTCAGCCGATAGAAATGAGAACAAAGCTGTAATCATCCTTTAATATCACCATGTACAAAAACAATTAAACAAAAGGGGGGGGGGGGAAAGGAACTTAATATTTATATAGATATATACAAATAATACTGTACAAGAGCACAACAAAGGGGGTGGAGAATAACAAAGCATCTTCTGGATTTAGTGTCATTGGAGATGAATCATGAACCTACAGGGAAGACTCTGGACTGTGCTCTCAAACACACGTCTCACACACACACACATTTGCAAAAACAGGCAAATCCATTTACGTTAGGGTTAAAAAAAAAAAGAAGAAGAATCCATTCGCTCCGATTTCAACACAGGCACACCTGGACTGGCTAAGATCTAACCACCTGTAGTGGCTTGTATGGCTTGTTCGCTCTGGGGTGCTTTGCGCTTTATTTTCCTCGCTCCATCTTTAGGCTAAAGTGCTGCAGAGAGGAAGCGGTTCAGTTTGTAAAGCACGCCGACGCCTTCCAGAGGGAAGAGGAGAGCATCGGGGCCAGAAAGCGCTGAAGAATCCTCCATTTTTCCTCCATTTACAGCAGCAAGAGAAGAAGAAGAAAAACGTGTCCGCGTGTGCTTCTTCTAGCCGGCGCAGAGCCCCGCCGGCTCCCCATTGGACGACGGCAGAGGAATACAAAATAAAAAACTGTTTTTCATATGGTTCATGTCAACGTCCGAGGCGTTCGCGTCTACCAGTTGCAGTCTCTCTTGAGCAGCGTGAGGACTTTGCGCCCCAGGCTGGCCTTCCAGGGCTTGACGAAGCTCTTCATGTTGACCAGGAGGCGGCCGTGCTTGCGGTCCGAGTGACCCGCCACCAGGTACTCCAGACCTGAGGGACGGACGCCGAAAAAAAAGGGGGGGGGGTCAGGAACACTCAAATCCACCTTAAAAAGCGGCTCGACGGCGGAGATGTAAACGCAGCCGCGTGGCGGCCTTAAAAAACGTAAAAGCTTCAGAAAGATCGACTTATTCAAATATCAATAAAGGTTTTCAATCTTCTACACGCGAGTCTGACCTGGGTTGAGGATCGGGCAGGTGCAGCCCCGGGCGGTCCAGGACTCGGGGTAAAGAGTGACCCGACCCCTCTGGATCTTCAGCTTGGTGTTCTGGGCGAGCACCTTCTGAACTTTGACCTCCACCTCGGCGTGGGAGCCCTTGTCGTGGGCCGACAGCACCTTCACCTTCAGGACTGTGAATCAGAGCGGAGCGTTAATACTTCACGACGGCTGCAGTACTAAAAACCACCACTAGTGCGAAGAAAAGTCTTCTCACCGTACGCATAACTCGTGGTGCAGAAGAGTTTGCTGTTGGTCAGCGCCTGCTCTTTGCACTCGCACTTCTCTGCAGGGGACAACACACGGGTACAGATTAATATCATGAGTGTGTGTGTGGTCTCGGATACTGTGCACGGCGTCCTAAGAATGCAAGCACAGTGTGTGTGTGTGTGTGTGTGTCCAGTGAGGAATGTGCCTATGAAAGCTGCAGTTACAGGCTGGTGGTGGTGGGGGGTCTAAGAGAGAATGGACACATGGAAACTGTCCACGCATGCACACACACGACTCACCTGAGTAGTGGAGGGCAGAGAAGAGTTCGTCTGCTCTGAAGATCCTCGCCGGCTCGCTGGAGTTTCCCTCCAAGTTGTACAGGTCCAGATCAGAGCTGCACACACACACACACACACAGGGGGGGGGGGAGGTGTCAATGTTTTGGCAATAAAACACACAAACCTCTGCCAATTTTTTGCCCGTGGATAATCATGTTGCCTCACATAAAAGTGATACAAGCTTTTTTTCTCCTTTTGTTGTGAAGAACACAGATTTGGGGAAAGAACAGCTCGTTATCGGGAAGGCACACTCGCTTATCTGCACGCACATGTACTCAGACAGGGTTTTTTTTTTTTCTCTCTCATTCCTCCCTCACCCGAACACGCAGTCTCCGGTAAACGGATCGCAGTCTCCGGCGCAGTCGCAGGGCCGGCAGCCGTACTCGTGGAAGCCCCAGTAGCCCACCATGCAGCCGTCGCACTGGCTGCCCCCCACGCCGGGTTTGCAGACGCAGTTTCCGTTGGACGGGTCGCAGAGCGAGCCCTGGGCCAGGTGGAAGGGCATGGAGCCCAGGGGGTGACAGCTGCATGCTGGGAGAAGAAAAAAAGAGTCGTTTAATATACATTTCGCTAAAGAAATCTGGATTTATTGCATCAATCTGCCCAAAAAATGCTAAATAATCTAAAGAAATACTAAAATATTCTGAATAAAGATTCTGAATATATCTCAGGGAAACAAAAGAAGAAAAAAAAGAGTAGTTTTTGTATAAGAAAGTATATAATCTAAAGTAATACAAAAATATTATGAATACAAATTCTGAATATATCTCGGGGGGGAGGGGGAAATAATATAACAAAGTTTTTTAATATATACGAAAGTATCGCACGTTGTATTTTCAGCACATTTTATTTACATTCCCCTAAATAAATCTGTATATATTGCATTAAGTTGCTAAAAAATGCAAAATAATCTAAAGAAATGATAAAATATTATAAATAAAGATTCTGAATATATCTTGAGAAAAAAAAAAAATATTTTAATATATACGAAAGTATCGCTTCTAAAGAAATCCGGATATATTGCATTATGTATCGTACACACAGCTGCCATAAAGTGCCCAAAAATGCAAGATAATCTAAAGAAATACTAAAATATTATAAATAAAGACTCAGAATATATCTCGTGGAAACAAATAAAAAAAGAGTCGTATCTGGGATGCATCGAGTCTGAAGGTCTTCTGCTAACCTGTAAATTATAAATTTATTACCAGTATTTCATCAGTTGTCTGTCTGGTGTTGTTGCAGGAGCTCGTAATACAAAGGCCTCTCTCTTTTACTTATCTCACACACACACAAACACACACACACCCTCCCCCCTCTAATTGTGTGCTGATAGTGTGTTCTTTAAACAACCTCCAAAAACAATACACACGCACATTTTTCCACCGTCTGTATGTTATCAATAAGAGACCCGGAGGGTCCGGCCTCCCCCATAAATCTGTCCCCCGTCTTGAAGGGGGGGGGGGGGGGACGTGGTTATGGAGAGGAGGAGGAGGAGGAGGTGTTGTGTGGAGCCGTTTCTCTGCCGTTTAATGATGCTTGAAGCTTGACTGGCAGTAAATGACTCAAAGTACTTACACACCTAGAGGCATGACAGCCTGCTCCTTCTTTATTATTAATGCTCATGTTCAACTCGAAGGAGGAGGAGAAGAAGAAAAAGGAGAAGAAGACGGAGAAGAAAGAAGGAGGAAAATAAGGAGTAGAAGAAGATGAAGAAGGAGAAGAAGAACAAGAAGAAAGGAGTACGAGGAGACATTTTATATATGTATAAGCATATATATAAATATATGTATATATATATATAAGTATATATATATATTTGACTTCCCGAGCTCCAGATGGTTAATCAGACGAGATAAGATGAGCCTCACAGGACCAACCTGTATTATATCAATAAAATCATAAAGACATCGCATTTATAGACGTTCGCACAAAGACACACAATCACTAGACATATACTGGCCTGTGTGTGTGTGTGTGTGTGTGTGTGTGTGTGGACCTTATCTCCTCTGTTGTCGTGGGGGAGCCGCCTCCACCCGTTAACAATTAACCGTCCCCCGGAAAGCCGAAACACGTGTGTGTCGACGTGTTGAGTAAGCGTGTGTGTGTACATGAGACGTTTGAAGCGGGTCACCACACAACGACTGCCTTGTGTAAGTGTGTGTGTGTGTGTGTGTGGGGGTGTGTGTGTGGGGGTGTGTGTGTGTATACACAAGAGAGAGAGAGAGCTGCAGGAGCAACGGCAATGAAAACCTCATGGAATGTGACAAGACACCTGCCACACACACACACAGTAACTTTCCCCTCATACGAGAGAGTTTTTTGGTGTGTGTGTGTGTGTGTGTGTGTGTATGAGCTTGACAGGGGTGTGTTCTTTCCAGGGCCCCTCGGAGCTCGGTATGATAAAAATGTCTCCTCACGACGGAGGGAAATTCCTCCGTCGTCAGTCGGGGTTTCACAGCCTTCACATTCGGGGGTTTTCTCCTAAAAGCTTCTCCGACGCTCCTTTTCTGTCAATCAGCCGTCAGGGCGAGGGTCATTATCCCATTACACCCCCCCCCCCACACACACACACACACTCTTCCTCCAACTGTTCTTAAGGTGCATTTATTCTCTCCGACTTTATCAGAGACCTTTTTTACGGCCTTCATCTAGCGTGACATAACTTATCATTAGGTAATAAAGGAATAAAATACTGAAGAACAACAATGGAGCTTTGTTACCCGTCGGCAGCCATCGGAAGAGGTCGCGGGGTCGAGCAATATCTGAGATATATTTGTATTTCTATATAGTTTTTAAACTCGATGTGAACACACTCGACCCCGAGCTTCTGTCTCGTTGACATAACGCATTCCGGAGCGTCGCTTGGGTCTAAAAGTCAAATTGGTCCTCACAAAGATGTCTGTACACACACACACACACTAGATATGTGTGTGTGTGTGTGTGTGTGTGTCCAGCATACCTGCAGGACTGAGCTCACTGGGTCAAATCTGACACATAATCAGGCGGGGAATGTAGCCACCGCCGCGTGTTTATGGATGACTATCGCGTGTTTACTTAAGACCTCGTCTCATCACCGGAGGGCAGCACGCCACACACACACACACACACAGCGGACCCTCACGCCCTGCGACCAATGATTACCCCTGAAGCCATACCCCGAGCTCTGAGTCATGCATGAAAAATGGCAAAAACAAGCCGGAGATGGACACGCTCCGGGGTTGTGTGAGTGGAGAAGAAGGAATGCCTCCATCTGATGATTAACCTGGGATGGAGCGTGGGCCGTCTGCTGCCTCACACACACACACACAGGTGGCCAGGTGCCCATCAGGTATCGGTGCTTTTTTCTTCTTCCCCCGGCACGTCCCGGCTTGCGGTCTCAGTTCTCAGCATTCCTCTGGAGTGCCAGCGAAGCCGCCGCGTACGCGAGCGAGGTTGCGATGTTGTGATTCACACCGGTAAACATTGTTGTCAAAAGAACGGCGGGCGGGCGGTGATTAATTACGCCGCATGACGCTCGTGTTCTACACGCTGCGGTCTGCAGAGAAATGTCGGGCACGGCAGCATCCACCGCGTCCAGTACGTACACGAGACATTCCTCAACTCGTCGTATCTCATAACGACTGGAGGTGAAAAGCCACAATGTTCCCTAATGATGATTATATGTGTGTGTGTGTGTGTGTGTGCCGTACGTTTGCAGGAGCCGGGGGCCGTCGGCGGCCTCTGGGGGTCTCGGTGGAAGCCGGCTCTGCACCTCTGACACTGGCGCCCCTCGGTGTCGTGCAGACAGTCGCAGACGCCGCCGCCGCGCTGGCCGGACTCGCGCCACGCCGCCCAGTCGAAGCGGCAGCTGTGAGCATGACCGTTACACTTGCACTCTGGTGGGAGGACACACACACACACACACACACTTTGAGTTACTGTCGCTTTAAATTGAGCACATAAAAAAGAAAGTTTTGTCTTTTCTCCACAATATATGTATATAATGTTATTTTCCCATCGTTATTTAATGATGAGCTCAGCAGATTATGCTGCAGGATGAGAGGTTTGAGAAGTGTCCGCGCCCCTAAACTTTACCCAACTTCCCTTTTCACTTTAAAAAGGGCATAATGTATAGACTGGAAACTAGAGATTGCGGCCATAAACTCATGTTTACAATGTTTACTGAGGGAATACATCAAGAGGGAAGTCATTATATAGACTTCTATACAACCAGAGGAGTCGCCCCCTGGTGGTCAGTTGAGAGAATGCAGCTTTAACAAATGAAGCATAGACTTCTATACAACCAGAGGAGTCGCCCCCTGGTGGTCAGGAGAGAGAATGCAGCTTTAACAAATGAAGCATAGACTTCTATACGATCAGATGAGTCGCCCCCTGGTGGTCAGGAGAGAGAATGCAGCTTTAACACATGAAATAGTCTTCTATACAACCAGAGGTGTCACCCCCTGGTGGTCAGGAGAGAGAATGCAGCTTTAACACATGAAGCATAGACTTCTATACGATTAGATGAGTCGCCCCCTGGTGGTCAGGAGAGAGAATGCAGCTTTAAGACATGAAGTGTTTTTTCCACTCACTCCGACATTCGTGCGGTGCCCCCGTCAGTCCGTCGGCCGGCTGCCACGGTCGGTCGTTGTAGAGCGGAGAGCAACGCTCGCAGTGATCACCTGCGGTGTTGTGTCGGCACACACACTTCCCATGGACCTGAGAGAGGAGAGAGAGAGAGGAGAGAGAGCTCATTAGCAACGAGCCATGATGGACAGAGGTAGAGATGGAAGGATGAGAGGAACAAAGGGGTCAGTGTGATGGAGAGGAACGTTTCCCACGTGGAGGACAAGTATGCCGGGGGTTCCTCTCTCCGTTTCTTCTTCTCACTCTCCTTTCCTGCGTCTCTGCCTTTCTCTCCCTCCTCCCCTCTCTCCATCTCTCTCTCTCGTACTCGCTCGCATGAAAATTAGTGAATGGACATTGATTGTTTGGCCTCATCACTGGAAACCAGAACGGGCCTCTGGTCTGAAAAGCTTGTGCTTGTGTGCGTGTGTGTGTGTGTGTGAGAGAAGAGTGCAAGTATGCAGCGCTGAGAGCACAAAAACAATCTCCTTGTCATTCCTGTGAGCTGGAATGCCATGCATGCTGGATAATGATTGAAGGGGAGAGGGGGGGGGGGGGGGGCATCTGAAGAAGCTCTTTATTTGTTTGCGTTACACCGTGTAACTGTAATGTGGGACACACTGTTACACAACATGGTAAATAAACACACACACACAGATGTATGCATTTGTTTCCCACACACTGTACTGCTAGAGTTAAACACATCCACATGCTATAGAGGAGAGCCGATATGTCCCCTGACCCCAGATCAGTCCTGCAATGTAGAGGCGAACACATGCACGACGCTAATAGGAGGGGAAGCAATTGCGAGGTCCGGGCAGCGACGTAATGACACGTATCTCAAATCCAAAAACAGGGGACATGAAGTAATTAATGGAAAACAGTGGAGAAAAAAAAAAAAAAGAAGTGGACAAGAGGGGAAAGGGAAGGGGCAGCTGGCCGGGGTCCAGACAGCTGGTATTTAAACCCATTTTGCATGTTTACCATACCGTGACACGGGACAATTAACACACACACACACACAGGGAGCTGCACACACGCAATGATGTAAACTCCACCGTTCTCCGGGACGCAGCGGCGACGGACTGATGTGCCACGCCAATGATATCGGTTACTTAAAATCACCCTCCGTGCCAAAAAAACATGAAAAATACGTGCAGTTATAGAATCAGAAACGTATAATTAAATCCAAACGTAGAGACGGGAACATACCTCAGAGGGTCGGGGGGGTTTCCACGAGCGTGAAACAAAGAGGGGAAGATGGGCTGCGACACGCATCACAACCTGCAGCGTCGGCTAGTTTATAGTCCGTGTAATGTAAACTTTAATTATATAGTTTTATAACATATATACTGTACCAGATGTCAAAATGTACATCACTCATACATTTAAATGGTTTAATTTCATTTTCCAAGATAATGACTCTTAAAAAATCTGGATGGATGAAATTACGATATCTTTGGATTTTCACCATTTACGGAAAAGTGTATATATGTTCCTCGATCTCTATGTGGTCAAATTGTATAAATAATAATTGTCGAGGGGAAGATGTGACGAGAAAGAGAGCGAAGACTCTTATTTTGAAAAACTCAGAACACACGTCTAATTGGTCTAATTGACGCTCCAGGAGTCGTCCCTGGATGTTGTTATGTTTGTCACTGTCTGTGTGTGTGTGTGTGTGTGTGTGTGCGTGTGTGTTGGAGTTGTGGCTAACTAACAGACTGTGTAATCACCTAGAGAGAGAGAGAGAGAGAGAGAGAGAGAGAGACCCCCATGGGGAACAGGAGCTCAAGAAAAGCCCAAAACAACAACAACAAACAAACAAAGTGGCCTTTTCGTCTCCGTTCACAGAGTCTGAGCAGTAATCGACCAATCACAGGGTCACGTTCACCACCGATTATTGCACACACACCCCACACACACGCACACTACATCCCACACACATATGAACAGAAGAAAACAACTAGGTAGACTTACTCGAAATAAACTCAGGATCTCTGTGTTTAAGTTCGCTGATATCGACATATCGGAGCAGCGCTGTGATCCTACGGTGGCCCAGAGCGACCAAACCAAACAGACTCTCGAGAGGGCCCTTTGTGTATTTACCTGTAGGAAGACTCCCCCCCCCCCTCCTCTGGGCCCTCAGTAATCTCCCATCTTGCTCCGCTTGTTTGGGTTTTTTGCTTCTCGAGACACAAAACAAACGTCTTGCGTAACGTCGGCGCGTTCACCGAGCGCCACCCGCACGGCGGCGCCGCGGAGCGAGGCCCCGGTGACCCGAGGCGACGCGACGACGGTTAAGGAGGGATTTACTGTTCCAGCTTTAAGGCTCGGGATAATATTTATGCCGTAAAAAAAAAAATCACATCTGCCACACATGTTGGTATTAAAAAGATCTCTTATTATTATCATCGCCCTGGCGTCTCGCGTGCAGATCTCTACCCTCAGAAGAAGGAAATCCTGATGAAAACACTCGGTAGAGCCGCTTGGAATTTCCTGGCGTGATAAAAACATCGGCGATAAACCGTCCGTCAAGCAAAGAAAACACGCGATGGGTCTCGTTCATTCATCGCGTAGCACGGCGAAATATTTCATCTGCTTCTTATCAGGGCGAAAAACGATGAGCTCCAAATATGTTGACGTCCATTTATTTTGTGCACTTAATGGTTTAAAAGTTCATGGAATTGAAATAGCATGATAAGAAGCGATGTTGGAGGATAGGAAGTCCATCAGAGCAGATATATAGACAGCGCCGTTGGCTCTACGCCTCTCGGGTTTTTTCATGGACGGGAAAAGACGCCTGACAGAAGAACAGAGGGAGAGGGAGAGGAGAGAGAGAGAGAGAGAGAGAGAGAGAGAGAGAGAGGCCATCCCTCCGTCGCCACCCCTCCCCTCATCTGTCGTTAACAACACAAAGTGAACGAGCCTTGTGATCTTCCTCGGAACGAGTGGGAAGGGGTGCGATTACTTTGTGATGAATATCCAAAGCAAGTGAGAGAAATGGCTTAAAAACAATAAAATAAAAGTTTTTGTTGTTGTTGTGCCTTTCACAATAAAAGCGCGAGCTAGGGAAGCGGCTCCCGGGCCTTACCACGTGGTTGGTGCGGTCTCTGACGGGCCGGTAGCGCGGGGCGGCGACGCACTGCTCGGCGTGTCCGTTGCAGAGGCAGCTCCCCTTCACCACCAGGTCGTAGACGGCAAAGTGGCGAGTGGGAGGAGCCTCGCGCGCCGAGGCGAGGTCTTTGGCCTGGCATGGGCACGACTGCCGCTTCAGCAACCGGATCCGGATGTTGGTCACCCTCAGCTGCTGCTGGCCCTCGACCCCGAACGGGTCCAGGGACTCCCACTTCGGGAGGGTGCGGTAGATCACCTGTTGGGGAGGGAGGAGAGAGAGAGAGAGAGAGAGAGAGAGAGAGAGAGAGAGAGATCTGCCGTCAACAAATACAAAAGGCAGATAATGAAGTCACGCTGTGTCCCTTGGGAGTTTTTCTAAACTCATACAGGCTTAGTTCTCCCTCCAGAAGGCGGAGTTGTTTCGGTGGTTTAATGGTTTCCCTCATCCTTGATCGACTTCTTCTTTTATCCTTTAAATACGGAAAAAAAAAAAGAATAAGACAATTCCTAAATAGCCTGAAGAAGAAAAGAAAACCTCCCTGTTCTCCCTTCCTGATTGAGACGGATTAGACGGATTACTCTCCGGCACAATCGGGTCCATTGATGCTTCTCGTGTCACTACGTCTGTCACGTCAACGGGGGTTTGTTTTGGTTTCACCGTGACCTTTGACCCCCGTCGTCAGTGACCACGTCGTCACGTGACCACGAGGCCTAAAGTGAGTGCACCCAACCTTTTCTCTCTCTCTCTCGCCCCTCCACGTCTTGTCCCTGGACATCCTTCAAATCCCGAGAACTCTTTTATGGGCCGCCTGCCATCGCCGTGGCTACCGCTGCCGCGAGCAACCAACGCGACCGCCGTTGCTGGGGTGAAAAAGCGGTGTGTGCCACGACTCTCGCTGCGAAAGAAAATGTGTGCGTTTGTGTCTTTACAAAAGTGTGCGTTGTTGTCGCCGGCCATCGTCGATATCACTGGACGAGTAGTGTGTGTGTTCATTGGTTGAAGCAAGAGGCAGGCAAAAAAACACCCGATGTGGCGCCCTCATTGGCTGGATGGCCGGTCGAGGGTGCGATGGGAGGAGCGCTATTCATTTCCCCGTTGTGGGGCGAGGTCGCGGGGTCACCGCATTGTGGGCCGCAATTAAGAGAACAGGACCAACGGGGCGCACACACACACACACACACACACACGCACGCACGCACACGCACACGTTTATTAGCATTTTCTGAGTTGAAAGACCTCTTGCAGACGAAAACATGACTTTTTGGTTCAGACACGTGGCGATTGATTGACATGTGGACTATTTGACATTAAATGGTTCCTTGTATCTCAAACCCTACAAAGATGCACAAACACAAGCAAACTAACACATAGCAAACATGTGTGAATACATCGTCTTTGCAAAGGTTTCTTGGCTGTTTTGGGCTTCTAGGATACACAATGTGCTCTGGTGAGAAACAGACTATAAACACTGCCACTTGTTTACAAGGGAACCCGACGGGGAACCTTTAACTGAGAGGGAATTTACAAGTTCTGCTGCAGATATAAACGCTATTTCAAGGCGTTGCCGCTTTGTCCGGATCTCTCGTGCCC
Organism: Pseudoliparis swirei; assembly: GCF_029220125.1. Taxonomy (NCBI): domain Eukaryota; kingdom Metazoa; phylum Chordata; class Actinopteri; order Perciformes; family Liparidae; genus Pseudoliparis; species Pseudoliparis swirei. Next base: position 3,562,194 of record NC_079397.1, read on the forward strand.
TTTTCTTGCCGTAAATAGCATCTCCCGAACAGATATTTTGTTGTTATTCGCGACGGGTTTGAAAGCAGGTATGCTCCCGATAGTGTGTTGAAGTCTGTGACCGTGTCCAGCGTGTCACGACGTGCAGCGATAGTGCGATAGCCGATGTGTTTACGTCGGCGGCGGATCGGGGGACTCAGATAAACCCTCGCTAAAGGTTGCAACTGGCTCCTGTGGGCACGTTGGAGTGAGAACTCAGATAGCTTGCCGAGCGGCCGAGGAACCTGGAGCCGAGTCAACAGCCACGATATTAATCCCGAGGGTATAATGTGCATTAAATGTCAGGCGTCCTGCGGCGCCGGGTTCACCGCGGGCCACGTGTCCACTTCAGGCTGAAAACATGAAGTAAGTCCGGCTTACACGGGCGTGATTCCATCAAAGCACTGTGCACTGTAATCTGGTAAACAGGCCACAATGGGCATTGATGGGGGGGGGGGGGGGGGGGAGCCAAAAGTACCGACATCCATCAGAGCAACGCCACTTCCTTCCCAGCAGACGGACGGAAAGCTGACTAAGTGTTTATCTGAAAGGGCACGGACAAGTGAGCGTATGTGTGCGTGTGTGTGCGTGTGTATGTGTGTGTGGAACTGTGGAAAAGAGAGAATATGTGTGTTGGCTGGTCTGCCTCCCTCTCTTTCCCTAAGGAGGTCTGTCGCTCTACAACTCTCACATTCTTCCTGCCCAGCTGACCTCATGAATAAGAAGAACACACACACACACACTCAGGTGAACACGAAAAGCTTTCAGCGCAAGAGTTTTATGTTTTCTGCGGGAGAACAAAAGAGTGTTTTTACTTTATAAATATATTCATATCTATATATATATGTTGTCATAACTGTCCTTATGCTGCTGTACAATCCCAAGAGGAACACACAGGAGCTGAGAGTGTGAGCAGCTGAGCAGCAGCAGAGTCTGTCACGGCGCGACTTGACCTCCGTTAACCTCTGGGTCACCAGTCAAGGGGTCAGAGGTCAGGCGGCTGAGACGTGGAGAAACCAACATGTGAGGCACGAAGAAGCTATTCTTCACACCTTCGAGCGAAAAAAGAAAATAATGTAAAAGATAGAGAAGAAAGAAACACGTCAGGAGTAATTTATGATTCACGCGGAGTGAGGCCCCCCGACGGAATACCTGGAGGGAGCCGTGGAGGAGAGCGTGAACACACCACGCTACTCATGAGAGGGCTGCAGGGGGTCCAGGGCACGCACACACACACACACACACATCTGCAGAGCAGCTCCCGGCACACACCGCTTCAATTAAACATCAAGGGGCTTCAGGAAGCCCCCTCGTGCTAGTCAAGAGTGCGACTATTAAACACTCACTCACACACACACAGCTCAGACTGTGCGTCTCTCGCGTTTTGCGTGACTCATAGCGAACAGGACTGAATTAGTTCCAGTGGGATGAGTAACAATACACCTTAAAACCATTTGTTAAGCAGAAGACGAGCCTTACGTGATGATTGACCTCCATCACATCATTAACTATTCATTCACAGCAGGGGGGGGGGGGGGGGGGGGGGTTAAAGCCGAGCAGGAAACTCTCCAGCTGTTCACCGCATGCAGGTGTGTGTGTGTGTGTGTTTCCTCCGCCTCTTTCCATCTGGCTTTCTGAGCCGTGCTCCCGCGTTTTTGGAAAATGATGCTGATGAGAGCCGTGGGAATCAACCGAAACAAGGAGCGAGCTGTGGTTGTTGTTGTTGTTGCCGCCCCCCCCCCCCCGCTCACCTCTCCACGGTCGCAGGGGTACGCCCCGGAGTATTTGTCGGTGCAGGCGGCCCCGTCCCGCCCCGCCTTCCCCTCCTCCATCCCGAAGGCGGCGCTACAGTTGCCGGCGTAGTACTGCAGCGTCTTCCACGACCTCCCGAAGTCCTGCGAGCGCTCCAGGGTCATGGCGGCGGGCCTCGGCGAGCGAAACACCACGATGAGGTGCGTGAAGAAGAACTCCGCCTCCAGGTCCAGCTGCACCGTCTCGGACTCCGCCCCCTCGGCCGACTGCCACCAGGTGTTGGGGTGGCGGAAGGAGGAGTCCGACATGGCGCCGGCCAGGTGGGACAGGAGGGGCAGGCCGGCGTTGCACTTGGCGCACGCCACGGCGTCGCACGCCCGGTTGGCGTTGGGGTCGGCGTACGAGCAGTAGAGCTCCGTGCCGTTGTTGCCGCAGACGGTCTGCGTCAGGACCCGGCGGCCCAGGGCCAGGTTGCCCATGCGGGGGTTGCAGGCCCGGCTGTCGCAGCGGGGGGCCACGCCGGCACGGAACACCGCCACCGACAGACCTGCGTGGGCGAGAGAGAGAGAGAGAGGAAACACACACAAAAGAGTTCACATGTGTGCTTGGCAAACGGCGGGTGACTACACGGCTTTCTGGAGAAAGGAAGACAAAAACACAAGTGAAAGCTAAGATGTCAAGTGGGCGTGACCCTCATTGTACCTGAGCTTAAAGGGCCAGTACACCCATATCACACACACACACACACACCTGTAGGGCTACGTATCCATGTCTAGTCTGAGGTTTCTGCCTTCAGCCCTGTTTAACTTGAAAAGAGCATGGAGGCAATAAAACATCCCATACTGTACACGCCACTATTTATTTATAGGCAGGGAAAGAAAGATTAGAGATAAGTAGGAACATTTTTTTTTGTTTAAACTTGTTTTTTTAAACTCCGGAAGTCCAGATTTTAAGAGAAAGAGCAATCAGAATAGCCAGAAACCCTATTTTTTAAAAGGCCCTACCTTAAACAAAGGATCAACAAAAGAAGAACACTCCCATAAGCGGATCATTGTGTAATAATTGACAATATTAAGCAATAAAAACGTCTCATTAGTCCGTTCTCCGCCCTAAAAGAGATGAAAACTTATTTTTAATAACCAGGTTTGGAGTTTTATTGAACAGACACATCTGAGTCGAAGTACACAAGAGTGTGTGTGTGTATGTGTGTGTGTGTGTGAGAGAGAGTTTGTGGGCGTGTGTGTACACAAGCTAAGTGATTTACCTCGATGGGAAATGTTACGCAAAAGGGGATAATAGAGGCATTGTGCACCTGCCTGCAGCCGGCGTGGACTCTAACACAGACAAAGCAGCCGGTGCAGGATGAGCTGCATTCAGGGCCCCCGGGGGCCACAGTTCATCTTCCAACGCGGATTCATCATCTAGAAACCTGGAGCTCGATGACCTCACCGATATAGACTCTTACTAAAAACCTGAGCGCTGTGAACTTTTGCACTTAGGGCCCTTTTCCTGGAGGGATGTCCATGAGTTACATAACAGTCCGTCATGAGGGGGAGACCTCCTGGACTGAATATTAGGACATTAACTCATAAATTAGATAGCAAATAATGACTTTATTTAGTTTTTACAAGAGCGTAGATGTACATAATTTAGAGGATATTAATATTAAAAAAGATAAATCCCAATTATTTACATTTCTGTATACCAGTGGACAACAATAACATCCTCCCAGAGGTTTGCTAATTTATTTTTTTATATTGAATTACAATTTTTTTTTATAAATGAGGGCTCAGGTGTTTCTTAAACCTGCAGTATAAACTCTTCCATTGTTGCATTCGTGACAAAAACTCATTAGGATGTTTAATATATTAAAAAAGAACACACACACACACACACACTAACCTGGATTTGACAACACGGCCAGGATCATAGCGAATAAAATCATCATTTCTCCGGCGTTTAAAATGATTAATCCCGGAGATATAAGAAGAAGTAGAAGAGGGAGAAAGAAAAACAATCCGTGGGGAGTTATTCAGACATCAAGTCCGCGGAGACTTCATCCACGGTGTGGCAAGTGCGTAGGTTCAAATCCCGTGTGGACTTTCCCTTTCACTCAGCTGCGATCCAATAAGCCGATAACAACTCGTGGGGAAACAGCATGATCCCGGACGGCGCGCGACGTCCCGCTGAGAGAGGAGAAGGAGAAGGAGAAGGAGGCCGCCGGCGGAGGAGAAGTGAACGGCTCTGCCCGGCTCCTCGTCTGTTGCTGCTGCTGCTTCAGGACCCGCAGCGTGTTTCATTTCCCCGCAGCGTGCCGCCTGCTCACTACGCGCTGCCCCGCAGGTCTATTTCTAAAGGAGCGCGCGGAGAGAGAGAGAGGCGCAGAGAGAGAGAGAGAGAGAGAGAGAGAGAGAGAGAGAGAGAGAGAGAGAGAGAGAGAGAGAGAGAGAGAGAGAGAGAGAGAGAGAGAGAGAGAGAGAGAGAGAGAGAGAGAGAGAGGGGGAGAGAGAGAGAGAGAGAGAGAGCGGCGGCGCGCGGGCGGCGGCTCCGCCTCTCCTGCGCTGCGCTCTCACGCATTTAAAGGAACATTCCAGATTGCGCGCGCGCGCGCAAGAGACAGACAGACATAAAGAGAGAGAAAGAGAGAGAGAGTCTACAACCTGCTCCTCACACCGGGGGGCTCCAGGCATGAGGGTCCTCGCGAGGAACCTCCAGGAGCCCTTTGTGAGGCGTTCAGGGACAGTGAGATATGGAAGGTGTCTATAATGGGTTTACTCCATCCAACACAATAAGTACTTAAATACAAGTGTCATGGTGGAGCAGGAAGAAGTACTTAAAGTGGCAATACTACAGTATAACTTACTCAAGTACAAGTAAAATACACTCAAAGAGTCACGTGTGTAAAGTATTTGCAAACAAAATGTACATTAATTATTTAAGGTTACTTTCTGGTGGAGGGAATTTGAACTGCTTGATATACTTTGGGTCACAACTTTATTCTATAATCTATCTTTTAACTGCTCTATTTTGTGAATATATATGTTTATTTATAGTAGTTTTTGTTACTTTGCAGATTTACATTATAAATACAAAATGCTAATCAATTGTGACATAACAATCTCACATTTACCAGCTGTGACATTATTATATATAATACAGTAATGTATACATTCTGCGTAACAAGTAATACATTTAATACTCTAAACACAAATGTAATGGAGTAAAAAGTACAATATTTGTCTCTGAAATGTATAAATAAAAGTATAAAATACCATCAAATGCAAATTTGTAAGTATCCCTCAATATTGTACTAATAGTACGAAGTAGAACTACTTTCAACCTTTGTAAAAGTACTGGCATTAAAATATAAAGTACCCCAAACAAAAGCAATCATTACACTAAATGCTCCCATCAAACACATTGCATGGCATGCGGACCACGTGGAGGCTGATGAGAAGCTGATGTGGGGCGTTAATGAGCACATTTCTGACTAATTGGCTTTGTATGGAGGGAGCGCGCGCACACACACACACACACACACACACACACGAAGTGACGCTGCTGACGTACTTCAGATTACACCATTGGTTGCTGGGCTGCAGTCTTTGTTGACAACATTGTTGGTGTCTGTATGAAACACACTTCTTAATCCCGGTCCTGTTTACCACATAAACTGCATGACATCCCATAATAAGCCACTCACACGTGTTGAACACGGTCCCAGTCTGCATGGTCAACAGCGTGCGTGCTGCAGCGCGCCCCCTTGTGGTCAGAGGTGGTACAGCAAAGAAGAAAACGCACATGTATGTGGGACAACTGTCGTTTCCTGGCCCGTTGGGGTCAAGCGTCATTGAACGCAGCATGGCTTGGGCTTCACTGTCTGCTGGGTAATCGGACCGTGAGCTGCTTTCTGTGCATCTGACCCGAGTCATGAGCAGTGAGACAAATGAACCTCATCTGTCTGTCCTCTAGATCTAAAACCCCTGTGAACGTCTTGTTTCCAGTCCTTATGCTAAGCTAACTAGCTTTAAGAAGAGCTAACTAGCTTTAAGAAGAGCTAACTAGCTTTAAGAAGGGGACAGTCCATCAAACAAAGGGTTCTTTCCCCCTCACACATCTGTGGAAGATTGTGAGTCCTGTGCTTTACACTTCCTGCCGTTCATCCACTTCGTTAACTCTGCAGACTTCAAAGGGCCATTTGGCATCAGACTGGAATGATCAGTCTTCCTCCTCGTGGACGCACGCCGTCTGTGATAACTTTGTGTTTTTGCCCTCTATGTGGTCTTATTTCATCGACTTGTGGCTGTTTTGTATCTTTTGCTTCTCTTAGTGGACACTTTGGATCTCTTTTTACACATCTTATCAGCGCTTTGTGCCCATTTTGCTTCTCTTTGTTATAATTTTGTGTTCAGTGTCTTTGATATCTCTTATCTCTTTGTGCCTGTTTTGCATCCATCCCTCTGTGACTTTGCATTCTTTTTTGACTGTTTTGAACCCATTTGTAACCGTTTTGCATCCCTTTGTGACTATTCTGTATCTCTTTTTGCACATTTTGCGTCCCTTTGTGTTCATTTCGAATACTTTTGTAACTCTTTCTCATCACTTTGTGCCCGTTCTGCATCTCTTTATAATAATTTTGTGTTTAGTGTCTTTGATATCTCTTATCTTGTTGTGCCAGTTTTGCATTCATCCCTCTGACTCTTTTGCATACATTTGACTGTTTTGCATCCCTTTAGTGACCGTTTTACATCTCTTTGCGCACATTTTAAGTCCCTTTGTGTCCATTTTGCATCCCTTTGACTGTTTTTCATCCCTTTGATTGTTTTAAATCTCCTTGTTGATAATTTAGTGTGAAGTGTCTGATATCTCTTCGTGCACATTTTGCATACGTCTTTGTTTGGCATCCCTTTGGGCCTGTATCGCATTACTTCGTGACCATTTCATATCATTTTACGACCATTTCATATCACGTTGTGGCCGTTTTGCTTCCCTTTTGTGACCTTTTGTGTTCATCGCTTAGCAAATCCGTGATAATGTTGTTTTTGGCGTCTCTGTTTATCTCTCTGAGGTTGAGTTGCGTCACTTTGTGACGTCTTTGTGCTTGTTTTGTGTGTGTGGTTGTCCTTTGACATCTGCTGTTGGTTTTTCATTCTTTTTGAAGTTGTTTTGTTTCTTAGTTGTCGATTTTATAACTTGTTGTTTGTTTTTTAGCGTCCGTTTGTGGTCGTTTTTTCATTTATTTGCAGATTGTTTGTGTGTCTTAGGTCATTTTGCATCTCCTTGTGGTAATTGTTTTTTTCTCCTGGTGATCATTTAATGTTTATTTGATGGTTTTTTGGGATGCGTGACCCTCTCAACATTCACACACACACACACAAACACACACGCACACTTTGTTACCACGCCATACCTGACGCGGTAACTGACTGACAGATTAGTTAATTACACGGAGGTCGACTCAAAAGAAGAGAGGGAAGAAAAATAGACGAAATGATGTAAGGACACGAGTATTTCAAGCACGCAAAGAAAGCTCCAGCGCAATTTCAGAGGAATTTTCTGACAGAACCCAGCCCTTCACCGTAGGAAGTCAGATGTTAGTTTAATTCAAAGTATCAGGTTTGAACTCGTCGGATGCTTTAGTAACAGCCGAATGCTTCAACGCAGAAAAATGATTGAAATCTTCAGACTGTTTTTGCCCGGAGAGAAATATCTGCCCAGACAGAGAACTAGCACCACCCAGTCATTTCTCTGAGCAGGTCAGAGTTTATAATGATTGAATAATCATTTGCTGAGGTGTGGCACATCGAGCAAGTGAGCACATCCAGTTCAGTTCAACTCAGGTCAGAGAGACTATCAACAACGCTGAGGGTCGGAAATTAATAACATTTTTATATTTGCTTTGGATTTAACCCATTAAAAACATATTTGTTACCACATGTTGATGCCTACCATGAAGTAATATATAATTGCCTTATTAATTGACAGTTATATTTATAAATGTAACTTTTTTTTAAATAAATGTTTATATTATTTTAATAGATTTGATGTTTGAAGTGTTGCTCAACTCTTTGTTGAGCAAAACAAAGATGGGGACGGTGTCACCAATTGGTTCTTTGGGTAATTGTGACAACAAGTTTTACAAAACAAAAAATGCATCTTTTAATTAAGAAAAAAATCAGCAGATTAATCCATAACAGTTGCAATCCCATATCAAATCTTTAAAATGATCTCAACAAACTAAATCAGTAACATGCTGTATGAACATTAGTATATTAATAATATATATATTTATTGTATTATATACATCTTTTTTCCAACCCCAACCCTAACCCTAACCCTATGCACATTTTAAACTCCACGGCCCACACGGCCTCCAGAGCCTGGGCCTGGAGGGCAACAGGCAGTGGAGTAGGGCCCAGCGCCAGGCGGCGGAAAGGAGGTGGATTCACAGACTGGGGACTATAGACCCGCACGGGCTGAACGAGAAATGTTAACCCCCCCCTTTAACTTTACCCTCTTCGGATACTTCCCATCGGGCCTTTTAACCTCCACCTTGACACACCTGGTTGGTCCCTTCCTCTATATTTGTTTATATGCCTATATATGTCTATATATATTTATTTATTTATTTATTGTCTTATATATATGTCTATATTTGCCTTTTCACAGGTCCTTTGTCTATTTCTATATTTATCAATATATATTTTTATCAGGAAATGATAAAAGTAAAACAATGTAAGTAAAAATAGCTAAATTAGAATAATAATAGGAGTAATAATGTTATAATTATAATAATATTTCAAATCAAAGTTGTACTTTTAATAAAACTATATTTTTCTGATTGTACATTTAGCATTTAATAATTTAGAAGCAAACAATTTGATTATTTGTCATCGTCATCTTTCTTTTGGGGTTTCCACTGATTTACGGTGTCGTGTACACTCCTCGCCACCAGGTGGCAGTGTGTAGAAACATGAAGACTACTCACGAGGTCATAGGCTGTACTTCCGGTTTGGCGGTAAAGCGTGTGTGCTGCTTTGCGAAGTACTGACGTTTCTGTGACGAAAAGATATCAAGTTAATTCATTCTCAGAACGCTTTTAGTACAACAACAATGGTGAGTATATCTTACTAATGTTAACCATCAACTTATGTTTTGTTTTCTTTGATGGTATTTGCCATCCCTGTGCGACTAGAGTTAGCATTAGCTATGTTAGCTTCTCATTCATGCTTTGGGATGATTTAATCTCTCATTTTTACGCACACGTGCCGAGGAAAAATGTAATGAATAATTACAGACCCGGTAATGAGGTGACCTCGGTGTGATCTTCTGTTCGATGACACGCGGCCGTGTCCAAGCGGAGTTGTGCGGCCTTGTGTTGCAGGTCGTCCGGATGTCTGTTGGGACAAAGTCCCCGAACTCCATTCAGAAAACCTCATAATTTAACGATATGCTGCACATGCTTATTGGCAAACGGTGCATCGATATTGTTTTTTATTTAATTGCTATATTACCGTAGAGACACTTGCTTGTTTGAGTTGCCTGGCTCAAACCGTGACACGCTTAACTTACTTCTTATATGCTGTAAACCGGACACTGAGCAGAACAGTGCAAACGTGAGCGTATCGTTTTTTACATTTATTTTAAGTTGTTGTTCTACTCGTATCCAATGCATAGCCAGCTGTAAATGCATCCAGTAACAACAAATAGTTGTTTTTTAGCCCAAAGGTGTTTATGAAAGTACAAACTTATAATATGTGTTCTGCCAAATTTACTATGATGTCATCACATACCAGGAAAACGGCCCCAGATGCACGTCTTCGTTTGATATGTTGGTGATATGCAACATTCATTTTCCAATAATACAGATGGATCAGGGTTCTTACGGTCATGGGAAACCTGGAAAAGTCATGGAATTTGAATATGGTTATCTCTAGGCTTGGAAAAGTCCTTGAAACAAAAATGAAATCACAAAAGTTTTGGAAAGGTCATGGAAATATGTTATATTCATATGTTCATTCACGCTGAATTTGAAAAAATTATGATGTTTTTAAAAGAAAGACACTTAAACTATAAGCGGGCACATTTGTTTTGTTTTTGCGCTGCGAGTGACAAGTCTGTTGGCCATAGCAACAGCAGCTCAGGGATAATCCACTGTCATGTAGACACCGAGATTTCACAACATGTTGGAAATTTGGTTTAAAGTCATGTAAATCCATTGTTCAAAACGTGTATGGACCCTGATGGATGATGTTGGCGAATGTTATCTCCATAAATCTATTATCTCACATCGCCGTATAACATTGTAGAATAACTCCTCATCTCGTTTCCTCCGTAGAGTTTACCTCTGAACCCGAAGCCTTTCCTCAACGGCCTCACCGGGAAACCCGTGATGGTGAAGCTGAAGTGGGGTATGGAGTATAAGGGTTACCTGGTGTCTGTGGACGGGTACATGAATATGCAGGTGAGAACATTCTATTGTTTCTTTATTCTAAGATTAAAAAACATTTTCTCAACGCCAATATGTTGGCAGGCGTTTGACTTATTGCACAATATATGGACATCAAATCAAGCATTTGCAAAAGATTCGGTCCCAAATGTTCAATATTAATCAATTTATTTGATTTATTAAGAATTTTAAAACATTTTGTTCACATTTCACTGTCTGAATATTCTGAAGAGTTCATTGTTTTTAGATTGCATTATTATGCTATTCTATGATATCAGTGGCGTAACATTGTCCTCAAATTAACTTTATCGCAGTTACAATATAGTATGTTTATATGTATATTATACAATACATTTTAGTTTTCTATGACGGGTCTCCTAATGTATGCCATCCTTGTATAATTTGAATATTTCCAAGTATTGTGGTTTTATTACCTCCAGCTGTGCCATTGATAATAATGCAAAAAAATATATATAAATGCTGGCAATGATGACCTCTTGACCTTTTTCTATTCCCACATTTCCCTGATAGTTGGCGAACACGGAAGAGTACGTGGACGGAGCGTTGGCGGGTCATCTCGGTGAAGTGCTGGTCAGGTATGTTGTAAACATAAAACATCTTTTATTCCATAACTAGTTTGATTATGGGTTCTTGTTAGTTACTTAAATCTACCTATATGGATGATTCTTATGGGGAAACGGCCCAAAACAACAATTTTACTCAAAATAATACAGACAATGTACCTTTTTATGCTCAATCCTTAATATTTCAAACTTCTTCAACTAACCTGGGTTAATAATTAAACTTGTGATACACGTGCTTCTGTGCATTGTTCTTCTGTCTTAGCGCTGCGTGCTAACGGGCGCGCTTCATTCCCACAGGTGCAATAACGTGTTGTACATCCGAGGCGTAGAAGAAGAGGAGGAAGACGGTGAGATGAGGGAGTGACGAAGAGGACTCGGCCCCGTTGTGTGATTGAACTTCGTAGTTGATGTGTGTTTGTGTTTTCACCATGTGAAACAAATGAGTGTTTGCGGTTATTTTCCAAGCAGTTTTGAAACCAATATTCCTTTTTTTTCTTTTTACTGTATGTGAGGCCAATTTAATGTTGTGACTTTGTTATACAGACAATAAAACTGTTATTGTACCCTTTCTTAAACCGGATTGTTGTGGTTTTTTGCGTGTGGTATCTGAGTGTGTGTGATTATTACAAGTTGTCTGTGGCAGAAGCACCGCCCCCCCCCCCTCTCTCTCTCTCTCTGCACTTTAAACTCTTCTCCTGGTCAAATATTTGCCTGATCCCAAACCACTTTAAAAGCCGGCCCCTCTGAAGCTGGTGCTCTTTTTGTTGTGGATGAATCAAAATGTCCAGCGCTTACAGGCTGCTGGTGAAGGACGCCCGACAGGTCGTTCTGATCTGCAACGACGGAGAGAAGTTCCTCACCAAAAACGGGATGCAAAATCTGTGCGTGATTGAAAATGGGAGCGTAGTGATCGGGAGGTGAGTTTGAGATTACGTCATACCTCGTGAGGAGCAAGAGAAGACCCTCTTTGTTCGGTGTTGTCTGAGAGGGGGCGGACATGTGATCAGCTTTAGCTCAGATACTGAATCTCAGCTCGGCTCTAGTTGATCTGCAGGTTTTTAAAACTTAAAGGGAATGTAAAAATGTAACGACGGTTGTAGCTCAGTGGGGTAAGGGGGTCGTCCTGCAACCCCAAGGTTGTCGGTTCGATCCCGGCTCTCCCCATTAGTAGCAAGACGAAGTGTCCTTGAGCAAGGCACTGAACCCCCAGTTGCTTCCCGGGCGCATCACTGCAGCCCACTGCTCCTTAATAACTAAGGATGGGTTAAATGCAGAGAACTAATTTCCCCTTGGGGATTAATAAAGTATATATCATCTAACCTAGTGCACTTTGGCGCCCCCTACTGGTCGTACTTATTTCACATGAGAACTGGATAGCTGTAAACGTCTGAAAAATTCTATAAATATTAATTATTTTCACTTTTTAATGGTTTACATGTACATGTTTAAATGTACACCTTGCTAATAAGTGTTAGACTCTATTTGATGCCCATTTAAACTGCATGTACAGATCCTGTGCTTTGAGGTGGCATTGAAGCATATCTCTTCTTTTAGAGACGGGCTGATCAAAGCTGTGGGGCCCGCGGAGACCATCAGAGAGCAGTACCCCGAGTCGAGCTTCGATAGAGTGATCGATGCTGCAGGCATGTGCGTCCTGCCTGGTGAGTGGCGGCTCAGCTGTCTGCACACAACGGGACATCAGGGATGAGTGTAAAAAAAGAAGCGTCTTGCAGGGTTCCTACGATCATGGAAAACTTGGAAAAGTCATGTCATTTAAAAATGGTTATTTCCAGGCCTGGAAAAGTCCCAACATTTTGGAAACGTCATGGAATGTATTATTTTCATATATGTTCATTGCTATTCTTTTAATCAAACTATTGTCTCGTTAATTTGTCATTTAAGGTATTTACTCGTGTATGTACCGAGATTTCACAAAATGTTCGGTCATGGAAGTTCGGTTTAAGGTCATGGAAAGGTCATGGACATCCATTGGTCAACGTGTGTGTGAACCCTGGTCTTGTTTCAGGGCTGGTGGACGCCCACACACACCCGGTCTGGGCTGGGGACAGGGTGCATGAGTTTGCAATGAAGGTAAATCATGTTTGATGAAATTCAAAATAATTTGTTTTTACCTTTCACAAATAAAAACGGGTGAATAAATAATACACTCCTGGCCGCAGCTGGCCGGTGCCACCTACATGGACGTGCACCGGGCCGGCGGAGGGATCCACTTCACCGTGGAGCACACGCGCGCCGCCGGCTCCCCGGAGCTGCTCGCCGCGCTGCGCGGCCGGCTGGCCCGCATGCAGCGAGCCGGCACCACGCTGGTGGAGTGCAAGAGCGGCTACGGCCTGGAGCTGCAGGCCGAGCTCAAGATGCTGGAGGTCATCGAGGAGGCCGCGCGCACGACGCCCATCAACATCTCCTCCACCTACTGCGGGGCCCACGCGGTGCCCAGGTATGCCCCCCCCCCCACTAGCTTTTTAATTTATTTTTATTTTTATCTCTCCATGGAAGGTTGAGTGCCTGTTTTTGTATTTGCCTCATTAGTTTTGCCTTTTTGATATTGTATTGTTATGAAGAATGTATAGAGGATTTAATCCACTTCCTCTCTTAATGGGTTAATCTGACTTTTATTTTGAAAAGGTAAAAGGAAATCGCACATACACGTGACAGTATATGAAGGTAGATTTGTCTCTTTATTACGTAAACAACAACAAAAAAGAGTTTCGAGATTGAAATTTCTCGTTAAGTAAATTAATTTTTAGTTTTGCTTATAAAAACTACAATTTGTTGCTGGAAATTAAAAATCTTTGCTTTCAAAATAAACAAAATTGCTCAAAAAAACAACAACGTACAAATAAGAAATCTGTTCTCAAAACATTTTTGTTTGTTTGCGTAATAAAGACACATCGACCTTCATAACCGTACAGATGTTGTCAGGGACAGATGCACATTTATACAAAGTTTAATAGTTTTAATGGACTATTTAGTGATAGTTTACCAGTTTAATTAATGTATTTTGACCTAAAGGAAGAAAATAAAAGAGTAATTTCACCAGCAGTCGGTTTCTCTGACCCCTCCCCTTCCTTCAGGGGGAAGACGGTTGCAGAAGCCACGGAGGACATCCTGCAGGTGCAGCTGCCGGCGCTCAAAGAGAGGATGTCCGCCGGCACGCTGAGTGTCCACAACATCGACGTGTTCTGCGAGGAAGGCGTGTTCGACCTGCGCGCCACGCGCTCCATCCTGCAGGCCGGGAAGGAGCTGGGCCTCGACATCAACTTCCACGGAGACGAGCTCCACCCCATGAACTCTGCTCAGGTACCGCCACATCCAGGAAGGCCCTGTTGCTGTAATCCAGCTTTAAGATGGATCGATGCCTCGCAACATGGGATGATTATCATTATTATTTAATAAGAAATAACATGATTAGATGTCCATAATAAGTTCTGAGTGCCAATGTTTCCAATATTTCTTGGTGCTTAAGAAGTGGTCGTAAAAAAAAAGAAAAAGAGGGCTGCAAATAAACTTTTTTCAGTTAATCTGCTGATTTATTTATTCAATGTTTTGTATATGAAGCTTGAAAATAAGGGTGTGTGTGTGTGTGTGTGTGTGTGTGTGTGTGTGTGTGTGTGTGTGTGTGTGTGTGTGTGTGTGTGTGTGTGTGTGTGTGTGTGTGTGTGTGTGTGTGTGTGTGTGTGTGTGTGTGTGTGTGTGTGTGCGTGTGTGTGTGCGTGCGTGCGTGCGTGCGTGCGTCAGCTGGGTGCAGAGCTCGGAGCCTTAGCCATCAGTCACCTGGAGGAGGTCACCGATGAGGGGATCGCTGCCATGGCAACAACGAGGACCGCCGCCGTCCTCCTTCCGACCACAGCGTACATCCTCCGGTATATTATAATAATATAGTATTATAATAATAATATAATATTATAATAACAATGTATCAGAACTTTTGCTGCACATAAGTACAAAATGCAGGGCACTGAACTTGATTTAAGTATTTGAGTTTCTATATTATTTAAGTGTGTGTGTGTGTGTTATATGTGTTATATGTGTGTGTGTGTCCAGGCTGCCTCAGCCGCGGGCCAGAGACATGTTGGACGCTGGCGTCATCGTCGCCCTCGGCAGCGACTTCAACCCCAACGCCTACTGCTGCTCCATGGTGAGTCCTCTCTCTCTCCATCCTCCCTCCCTCCTCCCTCCCTTCATCCTCCCTCCCATGTCCCCTCCTTCTCCCTTCCCTCAGCCGATGGTGATGCACCTGGCCTGCGTGAACATGAGGATGTCCATGCCCGAGGCCTTGGCGGCCGCCACCATCAACGCCGCCTACGCCCTGCGGCGCTCACACACACACGGCTCGCTGGAGGTCGGCAAGCACGGAGACCTGCTGGTCCTCCACGCCACGCGGTAGAGACTCACTCTATATAATCAATGTATTGTGCATGTCTAAGCGTGCCTAGAGGAGGTGTTGCATAAGAAGGAGAGTTCAGAGTTCACTTCAGTACATTGCAGTCAAATTAACATTTTTGCAATTTTGCATACGCTTTAAATTCTGCTTGTGACGTATCACAGCAGCTGTTGTTTAAACTAGTGGCTCTTTAATAATAATAATCATTGATTTTATATAGCGCTTCTCAAGTCACCCGAAGTCGCTTTACAGAGTGCAGTCCAGTCGTCATACACACAGTCATACCGGTGGATTTTGATTTGATGCAGTTCACTAAACATTCAATAGAGGTCTTCGAATACTCAAACTAATATATACATATACTCAAACTAATATATATAAATTCAAATATATATATATATAAAAATAAATGTATATATATAAAATATATATAGAGAAACATATATATATATAAATATATATAAAAAATATATATTTATACATATATATATTATGTATATAAATAATGTATATATATAATATATATCTATATTTAAAAATAGCTATATAAATATACTATTTATATATATTTAAATATATATGTATATAACATATATTTATATACAGGACTGTCTCAGAAAATTAGAATATTGTGATAAAGTTCTTTATTTTCTGTAATGCAATTAAAAAAACAAAAATGTCATGCATTCTGGATTCATTACAAATCAACTGAAATATTGCAAGCCTTTTATTCTTTTAATATTGCTGATTATGGCTTACAGCTTAAGAAAACTCTAAAATCCTATCTCATAAAATTTGAATATTTCCTCAGACCAAGTAAAAAAAAAGATTTATAACAGCAAAACAAAATCAAACATTTGAAAATGTGTTTCCAGGTGTTTCAAGTTAATTAGACGATTCAAGTGATTTGTTTAATACCCTACTAGTATACTTTTTCATGATATTCTAATATTTAGAGATAGGATATTTGAGTTTTCTTAAGCTGTAAGCCATAATCAGCAATATTAAAAGAATAAAAGGCTTGCAATATTTCAGTTGATTTGTAATGAATCCAGAATGCATGACATTTTTGTTTTTTTAATTGCATTACAGAAAATAAAGAACTTTATCACAATATTCTAATTTTCTGAGACAGTCCTGTATATAAAAAATAATAAATATATACATATAAGAAATATATATATAAAACACAGAAATACCTTGTTAAATCAGCTGATTTGACTGTAGCACCAGGTCTAACTAAAATAAAAGTTAACTTGTAAGTAGTTTTATTGTCGTCTTGATGTTTTGTTCTTACTAAAGAGTGTTAAATATGTGATGAACTCCTGCGTGTGTTTTCCTGCAGGTGGGAGCACCTGATCTACCAGCTGGGAGGACATCAGGAGCTGATTCGCTACGTCGTCGTCAAAGGAAACGTCATCGTTGACAACGACAACACGATGGATCTGTAGCCGCGGCGGTGCAATCAATAACTATGATGGACCGCTGCAAGATTTAAGGGAATAAATACTTCCTGTAGATAAAACCAGCTGGACAACTTCTAGAGTCTCCGCTGGCCGATCTCAACTTTTATATTCATGCTAAACTAAGTTCGTATCATGAATCCACTCGGATCCTTTTAGGAAGCCGGACTGTAATTCCCAAAATGTGAAAGTTTCTTTACAAGACATTTCATTGAGCGTGCTGCTGTGAAAGAATGTGTCGTGACATTGAACCGATCACTAACTCTAGAAACCAATATTTTAGATAAATCTCCTGTTAACTTGATTAAAATCTACCTCTCTATTCATCTGTTTGTCATTTAAAGCAAAACACGCTTTTTATAAGTTATCAGTAACAGCATCAAACGGGTTATTGATCTAGATGTTAACGTGAGAGATGAGCTCGATAATCAGAGTAAAGTTTGAAGGGTGTCAAGTAGAAGATCCCAGAGAAGCTGCCCGAAACAGGAGGAACACAAAGTGGGAGAAATGTCCTCCTGGTGGTCCGAGGTTCAGCTGTGTGCATAAATAGATTTCTGTTCTTCTAGTTCCAAGTCCACTAAACACCCCCAGAGCTTAAGTCTAGCTATTTAAATGGTCAATAGGCGAGGTTCATTACGAGAGCTTTTATTGAACACGTTAAGTACACAATGTTTGTTTTCCTTCTTTTTTTCCTCGTCACCGACACACAAATATTTCACATAACATGCATTAGTGATGAAAAGCTGACTAATCAAAAAAACTAGTTCAATAGATAGAAAAACAAAGCGAGATAAAAAGGCGCACATGGTTTTCGGCGTATGTCTCTCGCAGTAAACCGAGCGATGCGTTTATGGAACCGGTTTGAACGGGTTGCTGCGGCGTCAGGCTTCGTACTTCTTGCCTGCGCGGTGGATCTGTTGGTAGAGCGTCATGGAGAAGGCCATGCCGAGGAGCTGGAGGAGCAACACGCAAGAGAGGGTTACAAGATTTAGGACATGCAACTTTGTATATGACGATGCTGCGACCTTTTGGGACATTTCTAATGAACACCACGCTATAGCTTTTCCTGATAGATTTTATACAACATATGATGGCTTTTTAGGCCATTATCTATGACAAATTAGAATTTTAATGCCATTTTCAATGACTAATTACCTTCGCATTGAAAATGCCGGAAGGTTATGTTTTGATCGCCGTGTATTTATTTATTTATATGCGTGTTATTCGCAAAACTCAAAAAGTATTGAACCGAATCACATGAAATTTGGTGGGATGATTGTTTATTATCCGGGGACCAGTTGATTAGATTTTGGGATCGATCGGGTCAAAGGTCAAAGGTCATGAACAGGTCAAAATCTTTCGCAGAACTCAAAGAGTATTGAACCGAATCGCATGAAATTTGGTGGGATGATTGTTTATTATCCGGGGACCAGTTGATTAGATTTTTGGATCGATCGGGTCAAAGGTCATGAACAGGTCAAAATCTTTCGCAGAACTCAAAAAGTATTGAACCGAATCGCATGAAATTTGGTGGGATGATTGTTTATTATCCGGGGACCAGTTGACAAGATTTTGGGATCGATCGGGTCAAAGGTCAAGGTCAAAGGTCATGAACAGGTCAAAATGTTCTTGAATCGCATGAAATTTGGTGGGATGATTGGTTATTATCCGGGGACCATTTGATTAGATTTTGGGATCAATCGGGTCAAAGGTCAAGGTCATGGAAAGGTCAAACTCTTTTTTTACCATAGCGCGATACATTTTTGTCCAATTGGCATGCAACTAATGCCAAAATGTTCATAATTCTATGCCCAATCTTGTGATATGCGAAGGTATGCGCTCTACCGAGTGCCCATTCTAGTTATAATTGTTATGCCATAATATATGGCAAATTATGCTTTTTATGCCTTTTCTATGACAAATTATAATTTGTATGCCATTTTAAAAGACAAATTATGCTTTTCATGCTATTGTCTATGACATTATGCTTTTTTATGCCTTTTCTATGACAAATTATGATTTGTATGCCATTTTAAAAGACAAATTATGCTTTTCATGCTATTTTTTATGACATTATGCTTTTTATGCCTTTTCTATGACAAATTAGGATTTTAATGCCATTTTCAATGACTAATTATAATTATTATGCCATAATATATGGCAAATTGTGCTTTTTATGCCTTTTCTATCACAAATTTTGATTTGTATGCCATTTTAAAAGACAAATTATGCTTTTCATGCTATTGTCTATGACATTATGCTTTTTTATGCATTTTCTATGACAAATTATGATTTGTATGCCATTTTAAACGACAAATTATGCTTTTCATGCTATTTTTTATGACATTATGCTTTTTATGCCTTTTCTATGACAAATTAGGATTTTAATGCCATTTTCAATGACTAATTATAATTGTTATGCCATAATATATGGCAAATTATGCTTTTTATGCCTTTTCTATGACAAATTATGATTTGTATGCCATTTTAAAAGACAAATTATGCTTTTCATGCTATTTTCTATAACATTATGCTTTTTATGCCTTTTCTATGACAAATTATGATTTGTATGCCATTTTAAACGACAAATTATGCTTTTCATGCTATTTTTTATGACATTATGCTTTTTATGCCTTTTCTATGACAAATTAGGATTTTAATGCCATTTTCAATGACTAATTATAATTGTTATGCCATAATATATGGCAAATTATGCTTTTTATGCCTTTTCTATGACAAATTATGATTTGTATGCCATTTTTAAAGACAAATTATGCTTTTCATGCTATTTTCAATGACATTATGCTTGTTATGCCTTTTCTATGACAAATTATGATTTGTATGCCATTTTAAAAGACAAATTAAGCTTTTAATGCTGTTTTCTATGACAAATTATTCTTTTCATGCCATAGAATATTTGTATTCCTTGGCTTTTTGCCTTATGTTGTAATATGCTTGAAGCCGTTCAGCATATTTAAATACTCGATGGACTAATATTCATTATTTAAAAGCCCCGTAAATTGAATCCAAGCGCCAACTAAATAAAAGTTAATTAACAAATAAATAAACGAGTGCTCTTTGGAGAAGTACTGATAATAACTTCATTTATATAGCACCTTTAAAAACAGAGTTTACAAAGTGCTCTACAGAGAATCAAGGCCAAAAAAATGGAATCGTAAAATACAAAATAAAGACCAAAAGACAAACTAAATTAGGGGGACCAAACTGCATAAAAGGACGACGTCACTTAAAAGCAGTTCTATAAAAATGGGTTTTAAGAAGTGTTTGATGTACAGCTGCTTACCTGTATGACCAGGACACACATGGCGATGGTTCCCAGAAGGTGTTTGTTGTTGTCCAGCCAATCCTCCACCTTGTCATAGCAGCCCTGTGGACACAATGAGTACTGCACATCAGAACGGATCCAGATGAAGTCCAAGACTAAAGGCTGTTGTGGTTTTAATGTAAAGTTCAACAAACAACATTAAAAAAATTATGTTCACAAATTTCAAAAAATATTCACTGATGATTTGTAAGGACTTGACAAATAAATAATACTTTGAAAGTGATGATCTATGTAAATATATACACAAATATAAAAAAATATATATATTATATAAATATATATAATAATATAATATATATATTTATTCTATATATGTATTATATAAAATATATTTACATATTTTACATAATATATATATTATATAATACATATATTTTATACAATATACATATATATATATTTTGTAGCTTTATAAACAGTAAACAAACATCAGAGTGGTAACAACCACTTGAGAGCGTTAGCATGACGGCTTCGTGAGCGCACTGACCTGCGTCCAGAAGGTGTTGGAGGCGTTGCGTCCGCATCCCGGGAAAACCTGCTGGCAGCAGCGGTCGGGGACCACGTTGTCGTGCAGCGCGGCGTACCAGTCGTTGTGGTTGGTCACGCCACAACATCGCCACTAGGGGGGGGGGGGGGTAAATGTGTGAATACATGAACACTTTGCAGGGATTGAGGGTGATTTTCCTGCGTTGGTAATGTACCTCTCCCTGGATGGCGTTCCAGGCGTCCCTCAGCCCGGCGTTGCTCTCCGTGTTGTACAGCACGAGTCCTTCTTTCAGGTCCCGTCTGGCATTTGCGCTCACCTGGACCAACGGGAGACGAAGAGGTGCATCATGGGACATAAGAGTCGGTGACTCAAGCACAGCAGGTGGGGGGGGGATCATCGATGAATACGACTTGTCTTTTTACTCGCCGTTACCATGTCGGTGTAGACGAAGAACAGGATGAGGAGGATGAGTTCGGCCAAGAGGATGACCAACAGAACGATGAAGAACTGAAAACACGTCACATTAAAAGGGTTCAACATGAGCAGAAACATGCAGGATACCATACATGTTGCATTCATATCAATGCAAAACAAACAAATATGACATTACTACTTAAAAACATTAATTTCAGCTATTAGACGTAAATTACAAAGCTTGGGGTTTGGTGATGGACCCTGAACACAACTGCAGTAAAGTTAAATATATATACAATACTGAGACACCATAAGTGGCTCAAACATTTAAAATTCAAACACAAATCCTGACAGAATACACTCAGACGACGCCACGAGGGATGCATGATGGGTAGTGTAGTTTTTTCCCTCACACTCAGCAGAAGGCACTTGTTCTCCTTGATGGCCCCCAAGCAACCCAGGAAGCCCGTCACCATGATGACGGTGCCGAGGCTGATGATGAGGTTGGCGGCGGAGATCGACGGGAAGGAGGGCGACAGGGTGGCGAAGCGGCCCTGAGACACCGACAGCCACACGCCCACGCCCAACAAGCCACACCCACCCAGCTGAAAGACAAGCGGTCAGGGATCTCAGAGACTTCCTGCGGATGCGACGATAATTAAACGATTTGGTTGGTACGCCGATCCCGCTGCCGATGGATGTTAATGAAGTTTCTGACAGATGATGTGTGGCAAAGTTACCCAGAAGAGCAGGTTGAAGAGGAACAGCATGTATTTAACGCAGCAGATGCAACCACGAGCCATGATGGAGTCGAAACGGGCACTGCAATAAATAATAAAGGATAAAAAGTGATAGAAACAATATTCAATTTCAAATGAAAGACTATCGGAACGATTAAGTCTGGCAGTTCATTTAAATCACTTTCAAATGCATTGTTACTGTCTGCAGGTCAGACATTGTTCAGGGATAACGCCATAACTTGAAGCAAGAATTTAAAACAAGTATTTACTTTATTTTAATGGTAAAATAACGCCTCATCTCTCAGGATTTTTACATTCTACTTGTTCTTTTATCAGTTTTTCTCTTTCCATCTAGATTTGTATGCACCAAAATACCAACAAGTTCCTCTTGGTGAAAAGCTACAATAAAGTTAAATTAAATACCTTTTAACCACCTTATTTAGTTGTAATATCAGTAATGCACAGGATATAGGAGCGGGCTTCTATACACTATCAATTCTCAATGTTATTGCACAATTCCTTGTTATTTTTTTGGCATCTTAATCTATTGGAGGTTGTTTGTGTCACCCTGAACTCAAACCAGACGTCCAGCCATAGGTCATCGACCTCCACGTCACACTCGCTGTAAACAATTTGTAAACTACACAAATGCAACCCGGAGATCAAACTCACCACTTCAACTAGCAGGAGAACGGAGGAGCTGGAGTTAGGTACCTGCAACACAGAAGTGTGCACGGACATTTGCACTATAATGTGTATTGTGTACAACGATGCACAAGACACACCTCGTGTGTGTTAAGTGTTTCTTTAGGTCTACACAATGCAAAACACAGGGCTGGAAACTTGACATTACTCATAGTCATAAATGTGCAATAAGATATTAAAATACTGTAGCTGAGGTTTATTTATTTTGTCAATAATGGATTGAAACTAACACTTATCTTTATCAGTATTAATCTGCTGGTTATTTTCTTGGATTAGTGGTTTGTAGGTAAGAGTGAACACATGAAAGCTATAACTATAACATGACTGCATGGCAAGAAAACAACAGCTTCACACGATGCGTTCAAGACTGTTTGTTATTGTCGGAAAAGACAGTCTTGCAAGTAAAAGAGTTGGACTTTTAGATGAAGAAGTAAATAAATATAAAGACAATATGTATTAATTGTTATATATATATATATATATATAAATGAATACATATTGTATTTATATTTATATATATAAATAATATATATATATATGTGTAAATAAATAAAACATATATATATATATAAATAAATAACACTTTAAATAAATAAATAGTTAACGTTTACGTTAATTTTAGCTTCTTTGAAGACATTAGCTTAAATTAACTAATTTAACTAGACTGCTTACTTCCTTAATGCGCCATAAAATACAACTTGTTCTCCGGAAAGCTGCTCAATCTGCCATTTTTAAAGTGTAATTATCAATAGCAAAACATCCTCTTTCTCCTCGGTCTCGACGTGACGTCACGGGACCGAACTTCATTTTTTTTCTTCTTCTTCTCCCCCCCTAAAAAGTGCGTTAAAAACTGTTACAAGATTAATAAAAAGACGATATATAAATCGCGTTTAACTTTTCGTTCGTGACAAAAGACACGTTCACCGTAAGCGTCCGAGGACCGCGACGGTTCCCCCTGAAGGCTGAGGCCGTGATTGTGTTCACGTCGCAGGGGGAGAAGAAGAAGAAGAACAAGGGGGACGGTTAGTTCGGTCTCGCGCTACCAACCGTTGGCTCATGAACTCATCTCCACCGCGACGTCTCGAGTCAGCCGTTGGAAAGGATGTCGCATGCCGCCTCACAGCATCTCCCTCCGCGGTAAAAATTAGAGTCCAGCGGGTCGTTAAACGGCCGTTAAGTCGGCTCTGAAGTTTCGTCGATGGCTGGAGAGCAGGAGGAGGAGGAGGAAGAGGAGAAGGGGGCGGAGCCCAGCGGGGGACGGACCCGGGGTGAAGGCGTGTCTCTCCGGGGACCGGCCGGGCAATGACCCGACCTGGATGTTAAACTAAAAATATACTGAAAAGCTGATTATTTTTCTCCCTTAATCGATTTAACCTTTGGTTTAAAAAAATAAAAAATAATTGTAAGAGATGCATTCTTTCACATTGTGTGTTTTGTTAAAAACCTCAAATTTATTAAAAGATAAATAAAAATTAGGAAAATAAAGTTAATCCTCACATGGAAAAATGACCAACATAATTGCCAACACATTTTTGATGAATAATTTCAGCTCTACTTGTATCCAATATACTGTATATAAGTATACACCTGGCTGTCACACATATACACACACAAATCCCAAAGTCAAATAGGACTTTAATAATGGTTAATCATTATAACATTAATATAAATAGATAACCCTGAACAACAAATATACGAATAAAAATTACAAAACATACAAAAACAAACAAACATTAAAAGCAGGTTTCTCCTTCAGTGGCCTTCCTTGAGCTTCCGTGGCGTTAAAGCAGGAGTGTGTGTTTCCTGTTTATTCTAGCAGGAAAAAGACATTGTCCAGTTTTTTCCCAGCGTAAAATGTTTTCCAGTGAAAACGGAGGTCTGTGTTGATGCCACCTCACAGTAAAGAGCGAGGAGGAGGAGGGCGAAGGACACACCGGGAAGAGGAGGGCAGTGAGCGACATCGTGTTCATCCCAGGACCCACCGATCACACTGAGAGTTCAGCTGCACCGACTCGCAGCGGTCCCCCCCCTCGCGCTGGAAGACACAAGACATCAACGGTGTTAAATCTATTAAATCAATGATCAATGATTTAGTTTGTCTGTTTTTTATTTTTAGATATATTTTTAAATGTTATATTTGTTTCTTACTATTCCATTTGTTTTGCCTTGACTCTCTGTAGAGCACTTTGTAAACATTGTTGTTAAAGGTGCTATATAAATAAAGTTATTATTATTATTATTATTATTATAATGATTTCAGTGTTTTGTTTTGTTTTCATTTTAAGGTCTTTTTTATTTTTCTTCAAGTTATTTATTTGATATTTACTGCTTATGTGATTTAATTGAACTCAATTTAACTATTCAGTCCTTCCATCCCTCCTCGTGGAGTGTGTGTGTAAAAATACATGTGGGATGTGTGGGTGGGAATGCCATGTGGGTGTGTATGTGGATATGAATGGTTGTGTGTGTGTGTGTGTGTCTGTGGGGGGGTATTTGTAGAGGTAGATGTGTGTGGAGATTGGTATTTCTACTCGCTGTGGGCTGGATTATACTGATGCTACTGTTTTGAAAGTATGCTGTTTGTTTTGTTGTGTTTATTTATTTAATTGCTCCGTTTAGTTTAAAAAAAAAAAAATTATTTTCAAAAATCTTCTTGATTGATCGCCCTGGTCTCCAGAATCCTAATGACCTTTAGTGACCTTGTGCACGCCTGGCCAACTTGCCGTAAAAAACAAAGTTCACCGAGTCCCACCTTGTTGGCGATGGCCCTCAGTTTCCCCAGCAGCGAGGGCTTCTTGGTGTAGACCAAGTCGTCCTCAGGCTCCTCCCCTTCTGCCAGGGCGCAGCTGTCTGCAGCCGGCAGCTCACACTCCTTGTTGCCGGACATCACCAGCCGCGAGTACTTATACTCCAGTCTGAGCACACAGACCACAGGGGAGCGTGTTATTAGGACGGAGACGACATCGTGTGTGTGTGTGTGTGTGTGTGTGTGTGTGTGTGTGTGTGTGTGTGTGTGTGTGGTGCTCAGAGGGAGATACACCAACACTTCTTTAAACGGAAGAAGATTCATGACAATAGTTTCATGCTAAAAACTATTAATGCTTTTAAAAGAGATTTCAAACGACCCTCTTCTTCTTTTTCTTCTTCTGTCTCCGTCTTCTTCTGTCTCCTTCTCCTTCTTCTTCTTCTGTCTCCTTCTTCTTCTGTCTCCTTCTCCTTCTTCTGTCTCCTTCTTCCTCTTCTTCTGTCTCCTTCTCCTTCTTCTTCTTCTGTCTCCTTCTTCCTCTTCTTCTGTCTCCGTCTTCTTCTTTTTCTTCATCTCCTTCTTCCTCTTCTTCTGTCTCCTTCTTCTTCTGTCTCCTTCTCCATCTTCTTCTTCCGTCTCCTTCTCCTTCTTCTTCTTCTGTCTCCTTCTTCCTCTTCTTCTGTCTCCTTCTCCTTCTTCTGTCTCCTTCTTCCTCTTCTTCTGTCTCCTTCTTCTGTCTCCTTCTTCCTCTTCTTCTGTCTCCTTCTCCTTCTTCTTCTTCTCTCTCCTTCTTCCTCTTCTTCTGTCTCCGTCTTCTTCTTTTTCTTCATCTCCTTCTTCCTCTTCTTCTGTCTCCTTCTCCTTCTTCTGTCTCCTTCTCCTTCTTCTTCTTCTGTCTCCTTCTTCCTCTTCTTCTTCTTCTTCTTCATCTCCTTCTTCCTCTTCTTCATCTCCTTCTTCCTCTTCTTCTGTCTCCTTCTTCTTCATCTCCTTCTTCCTCTTCTTCTGTCTCCTTCTCCTTCTCCTTCTTCTTCTTCTTCTTCTTCTTCTGTCTCCTTATTATTATTCTGTCTCCTTCTTTTTCTGTCTCCTTCTAACACAACTGGATGTTTCTGATCGTGTAAATGAAACAGTCGGTGACGTCTCCTACTTTAAACAACAATGCAACGCTGATCCTAATGAGCGCGTTGCCTCGTGGTTACATTTGTGGTGGTTTGCCTCTCACCTCTTGTTTTTCTTCCAGAAATAGCAGGTGAGGGAGACGAGGAGCACGGCGACGAAGGCTCCGCCCCCGACGCCGATCTTCAGCCACAGAGCGATGGCCTCGCACGGCGAGGAGCTCCTGGGAGGCAGCGGCGCCGTGGGTGCACAGCTTGGGCTCGTTCCACATGAACAGAGTCTCCTGGAGGGAGAGGAGGAGAAAACGATAGTTTCTCTTTTGGTTCGGGACGAAAAATTCACAATATAAATTTAGTTTTAGTCTTGTTTTAAATACTAAAAACTTTATTCTACCACCACGTTTCAGTTTGGATGTTATTTGCTAATTTAGTCCCGTTTATTTATTTTTATAAAAAAATTTTTAATGATAAAGATGACGTGGTTATTGGAAACAAGTCTGCAGCCACGTTAGCTGCCCGCTAACGTAAACATGTACCGCTAACGTAAACGTGCTAAAATGGTGTGTTATTAAATTAGATGAGATTTTACTTTATTCATACCCAGGGAGAAATTACTTTTTATAAATATATAATAAAATACAATAAAATATGAGGACATATCATATTTAAGATTTTAAACGAAGCAAAAAAATTAAAATGTAAAAAATATCTAATCAACAAAAAAAATAAAAAATATATATATAATAAAATAAAATAAAATATGAGGACATATCACATTTATGAATTTAAATAATAAAGGAAATGAAAATGTAAATGTGGGACCGGCGTGTCACCTGGACGCCGCTCTTGCACGCTCCCTCTATCCGGTGGTAGTCGTCCCGGGCGCAGCGCGGACAGCCGGCGGCGCTCTCCCACAGGAAGTGAAACGTGCATCCGTCGCATGTTCCCGCCGGACAGGAGCTGCACCGACAGACGCATTTAAATCATTTAACTTCTTATGTGATTTAGTCATTTCCCAAAGCTGCAGTGCAACATGTTGGTTGCATCTTGGTCACGCTCATATTCCCTCATACACACCATCTCATCCATAGAATCAGGGCTCATACACATGCTGACCAATGGGCTTCCAGTACTTTAAACCAAATTGCCATGACTAAACATTTTGTGAAATCTCAGTGTATACATGAGAATGTAGAACATGTCAACAATGAGAATTCCAAAGCATAAAGTATATATATATATATATATATACTTTATATATATATATACACAGTGTCAATTAAAATTTGAATAGAACACATTTCCAGGAATTTTCCAAAACTTTTTTGATTTATTTTTCCACCGACTTTTCCAGACTTGGAAATAAGCATTTAAAAATTCCATTACTTTTCCAGGTTTTCCATGAACCCTGTAGAGTACGTCGTGACCTACCTGGGCACCGACAGCTCTCCTCGTTCCGACTTCTCGGGGTTGCAGCGAACGGTGATGACTGAACTGCGACCCCGGTCACACGACGCCGTCACCTGTGTTGACCTGACAAAATAAAATAAAAACGCACCAGGTCACAAATATTAGAGAACGCTCCCCTCACGCCGCCTCCGTGTCTCATATACACCTGTATCTCACCTGTAGAAGAAGTTGATGTCCGGGACATTCTGGGATTTTCCTGGAAAAAGATCTGGTTTGGCGTCCACCGAATCCAGGACCGAGTCCGCGGTCGCTCCTGGTAGAAAAAAAAAAAAAAAACACGGACGACGATGATGTCATGAAAGGCGAGACGTCACGAGGAAAACGATCCCATCGTGCCATCGGTCGACAAAAGCGGCGCACCCATGAAGGAGTCCGCCAGGCTGATGGACTGGGAGGAGATGGCCATCCTGAAGCCCCGCCCATCCGCCGGGATGATGGTCGATTGACAGGTGAAGCTGTCCACCGAGTTCACCAGCTGAGCCGAGTCGCTCCCGTCGTCCTTGCTGGACACGTCGGTGACGTTGTCCGTGCAGACGGCGGCTCGCTGCCCCTTGAAGCAGACACACACACGGGCAGATTGTCTGGCAGTTGCTACGGTTACGCTCCATGTTTCGCTGTATTCGTACCAAAAGAAACATCTTTTTATCGCACCAATTGTGATTAAATCTTCAAAACAAGATAAGGAAAATGTCAGTTTGTATTATAGACGGAATAATTTACGAATTCTGGTTGGAAAACAGCCACAATATACAATATTTAATGTATAAATAAAAATATTAGAGGCTTAAAACTGTCATTATGATACAACTAAATGACATAATGAATACAACGTTAAAAATCACTTCCCATTTTAAATTGTAGGCGATTCAGCCAACAACTGAATAAGTCTCCTACTAGATCACCAACTCTACACACAAACAAAAAATAAGAAATAAATAAATAAAAACAGCATGCGATCTCGGAGGGTATTCGATAAAGAACGAGAGGATGCCGACCTCGTGGCCACACAGGCTGATGTTGAAGAGATGGAGGTACTTTGTGCCTTTGGAGGTGAAGCTCGGCCCGATGGTCAGCGAGGCCACGTCGCTCAGGGGCCGGAGGTCAAAGGTCAGTGTGCGGTTGTTCTCCGTGTGGGAGAAGGAGCAGTCGCTGTAGCAGCGAGAGTGTTCCTGAAAGAGAGAAAGACAAACACATGTTGATGTAAATCAAAGGGGATGTTTTAGGAAGTTAACATGTTTTGGGTTTCAGGAAACATCTTTCTAGTGTGAATGGTAAATGAAAAATAATATATATATTATTTATTATTTTATTTATTATTTATCTTTTTTTATTATTTTATATATTAATTTTCTGATTTATTTGATTATAATAATTTAGGAAAGAAATATATAAGCATTTCTGCTTCTACCTATACCTTTTTCATTCTTTCTGTATATTATATAGAATAATATTGTATTATATTGCAATGATTGACTGAATAAAATACACAACAACAACAACCACAACAACCTTATTTAATAATGTTTTAATCAGATTGTTCCTGTTTAAATTTGAGCTATTTTTGTCATCTTTTCTTCAGTGAAAGTTAATTTTCAGCAGCTTAATTTTGTATTTATTTGTGTATATAATTTATTAATTATATTGCCCAGTATGACATACAGGATCAAAGAACAGGTATTTTATTTTTTGTAAAATTATTATTTTTTAATATTTGAAAATGTTGATTATTTTGTTTAATGATCAATAAAAAAAAGGGTTTAGCAGAAAAAAATCTAATATATTTTAAAGTAAAGATTAAAACTAGGATAGTTTTAACACCAGAGGAGGGTTATAGAGAATTATAGAACAAATCACCTTATTTAATAATGCTTTAATCAGATTTAAATTAAGAAATTGGAGCTATTTATTTCATCTTTTCTTCAGTGAAAGTTAATTTGCAGCAGCTTAATTTTTATTTGAATTTAAAAAATATTTGTAGTGAAAAAAAATCGACTAATATTTTTTACATGACATTACATTGCATGTCATTTAGCATACGCTTTTATCCAAAGCGACTTATTTTCAAAGTCAGGTATCAGAACTAGGATGGATTCAACACCAGAGGAGGCGATACCTTGTTGCTGATGCTCCCCGGGCCGCAGGCGACGCACGCGTCCTGGCCGAAGGTGTGGCGCCCCGCCAGGTGTGTGTTGGCCGGACACTCCCGGCACCGGTTGGTCTCGGTGTCGATGTAGAACCCGGCCGGGCACGGCACGCAGGAGGAGCCGGCTCGCTGGGAGTTCTGTGGCACCAGAGCGCAGGCCCGGCACGCCGACGCCACGCCGTCCACGACGTTGGTGACGCTGACGGAGTAAAGCTTCACCAGGTCGGTGACGTAGCGACGCACCTACAGCACATGCAGACATGCGTGTATTATTGCATTTTAAACTTAGACCGTCATGCATAAAATTATATTTGAAAAGAAAACAAAGCATGAAGAAAACTTTTGAGTAATTAAACATTTTTTTTAAAAATGAAATAATGAAAATGACGCGGTTATTGGTAGGGATGGGCATCGAGAACCGGTTCTGTTTTAGAACCGGTTCCCAGTGAACCGATTGTTTGGGATCGTTAGCCAAATTCTTTAACGGTTCTGCTAACGGTCCTCTGTGGCGTTGCTTTGTTAGTTTCTTCAGACTGCAGCAAACATGGCAACGAGGCAGAAGCGCTCTAAAGTTTGGCTCTATTTCACACGACAAAATGACAACTACGCCACTTGTAACGTGTGTCAAAAATCTATTTCGTCGAAGGGAGGAAATACAACTAATATGAATAAGCATTTGAACACAGCGTGGAATTAAATGACAGGAATGTCATGTGTTCGATGCAGCAGCTCAGCTAACGTCGGCGCTTCATCTCTTTCTGTCCAAGGTAAACTCCTCCAAAGTGATCACAACCACTCACTGTGTGAAGCCATTTGCCTTTATTGTGTGTAGTCGATCAAGTTATCTTCTGTCCCGTCGTTTGAAGCACACATTTGAGCTCCGGCATTGGTCTCCCATTATCGATCACTTCACGTTTGGATTGAAAGTCCAGTTTTGAGAAATGTTTGATCGTAACGGTATTAATTATTGGAGGGCGTGTGTTATCAGCAAACGTTCGCGTTGTCGTGTTAACCCATTATTAAACTGAGCATATCGATTTTTAATCCATTATTAAATTTAGCATATAGCTACGCTAGCTTAGCTACAGAATCTTCCATTGTCACCCTACATTGAGGCAGAGGTCGTGTTCGCCCCCCCTCTTAATGTGGCTTTATGTCAGCTCAGCAAATTCAGCGATTTTGTTAGTGCCATTTGTTTTATTGTGTAAACCAGCTTTCACTCTATAAATAATCTCCATTGCCATCCAATTTAGCTGATGAGGTTC
Source organism: Pseudoliparis swirei (assembly GCF_029220125.1). Taxonomy (NCBI): domain Eukaryota; kingdom Metazoa; phylum Chordata; class Actinopteri; order Perciformes; family Liparidae; genus Pseudoliparis; species Pseudoliparis swirei. The sequence goes on from NC_079397.1 coordinate 3,593,299, forward strand.
AGAGTCAGACCGGTTCAGAGGCTGGTCGTCTGTCTGGGTCACAGGCACACGTCTTGTACACCTCCTCATATCTTTGTGTTCAGGCATCCTCCAGCCCATCTGAGAGAGTGTTCTCCACGGCTGGAGACACAATAAGTCCTGAGAGATCGCGTATCCTCCCGGAGAAAGCAGACATGCTTATTTTTCTGCACAAGAATTGTTGATGATCCATACAATTGATGGTGCACACTTGGTATTTGCCACTGCTAGTTTCATTTTGGCAGCTCAGTTCATATACCCTTTAAAAAAGGAAGGAGCACTGTAATTTCTAGGAACATGTTTAAATTAAACAGAATACATTTTATTTAAGTTATGTAAGTTTTATTTTAAGTTCAAGAGTAATATCGTATAAATGTTTTTGCTTATTTAAAAAAAGTAAATGTGTATGTATACATACTGTGTGTGTGCAGCATTATATAAAAGAAAATTAATGTGAATAAACCCGTTTGTGCTCTTTTTTTCACCCCTTGCCCAAAAGAATCGATAAGAGAATCGATAAGGAATCGAATCGATAAGCAGGAATCGATAAGGTATCGGAATCGTTAAAATCTTATCAATTCTCATCCCTAGTTATTGGAAACAAGTCTGCAGCCACGTTAGCCGCCCGGTAGCGTGTACCGCTAACCTAAACGTGCTAAAATGTTGTGTTATTAAATTAGATAAAATTTTACTTTATTCATACCCAGGGGGAAATTACTTTTTACAAATATACAATAAAATAAAATATGAGGACATATTATATTTAAGATTTTAAACGGGGAAAAAAATGAAAATTTGAAAAATACAATAAACATTTAAAAAATCTAATCAAAATTAACGTGTACAAATTAAAGTGTATTGTTAGTGTTTTGTGATTTCTTAACATATTGTTGAGTGTTTAAAAGTCCATTTTAAAACAGGCTATGCTTACGATAAAACTCTACATATAAATATATAACACTCTACCTATAAATCTAACACAGAATAAATAAAATGTTTAAAATAAATATGCTAACATGAAGGCATCTTTCTATTTTCACCAATAAGCATCACAAGAGTGATAATTATTCGTAGAGGGGGACATGAAATGCACCACGTTTGATTCTAATGAGGATTCATCCCCTGGGGATCATGACTGAAAGAATATTTCAGTCTGGATAATAATACAAAATCTGACTCCCTCTTTAAAAGAAGAACAATTAACCCCTTGAATCAATAAATACGGAGTAATGAAATCCACCGGCATGTTCCTGAAGTGGAGGAGGTGCTTCTCTTACGTCCAGAGCGTGGTTGGTCCTCTGGAAGGCCCACGTGAACGTGACCGAGGCGTTCCTGGTCATGCTGTGTGAGTACGACTGCTTCGCCTTGCTGCCTTCCCACGACTCCACCACCGTGGTGCTCTTCCTGTTCACATCCTGCAGGGGGCGACGTCACAGTCAAACAGATTTTAGCCGGTGGGAAAATATCAAATATCCAATGTGCAGAACACTAAACGTGACCGGTGAAACGAGAATGACCACCTGTCTGCACACACACACACACACACCATCATGAAGTAGAGCTCACAGTCTCCGGAGCAGATGGTCTCGAACACGAAGGTGATCCAGCCGAACTCACCGCCCGTCATGCCGGAGAGGGAGGCCGGGACCCTGCCGCCAGAAACACGGAGCGAAGGCAGAGGTTCAGGTGAGACGGGGAGACGGGAATGTGGATTTTTGACGCCAAAAAGATGAAGTTCGGACTCGAAAGCCTCCAGATCTCCGTCACTCACTTGAAGCCGGGCACGTGCAGGCTGAGGATGAGGTAGTCGTTATCGGAACTGCCGGCTCCGCTGCGAACGTGGTCTCCTGCGACCGCCCAGCCTGATGGACAACAGACATGCAGACGGCTGATTCTGGATCTGTGTGACGGTGTTTTATTGTATCCACCAATATTGGCCTGGGTGGAGGAAACAGTCCCACCATGAAGTCCATGTAAGAGGCCTTTGATCTCATCACAGGATCTTCATCAGGAGAACGTTTGAGGTGCATTGCTGGTGAAGATCACGTGACACGTCCTGGTCAAGAGTTTGCCTAGCAACAGCCTTGAAGAGGACGTTATGGACGATACAGGACCGCCTCTCATACTTTATTGCTTCATTATACTTAGTAGATAATAGGTGGTTATTAAGTATGTAGTTGGTAGGTATAGTTAGTAGATAATGGGTAGTTAGTAAGTAGATAGTTAGTAGCATTAGTTAGTTTATATTAAGTGGTGTGTAGGTAGATAGTTGATAGTTAGATAATAGGTGTGTTAGTAAGTTGGTAGTTCTAGTTACTTTATAGATAATATGTGGTTAGTTGGTAGATGATTGTAGTTATAGTTAGTAGTTAATAGGTGGTTAGTATGTAGTTAGTTAGTATAATTAGTTAGTAGGTTTGATTTTAAGTGGTCGGTAGGTAGATAGTTGAAGTTAGTAGTAGATGAGTGGTTATCAGGTAGATAGTTGAAGTTAGTTGGAGATGATGAGTGGTTATCAGTAGATAGTTGTAGTTAGTAGAAGATGATGAGTGGTTATCAGTAGATAGTTGTAGTTAGTTGGAGATGATGAGTGGTTATCAGTAGATAGTTGAAGTTAGTTGGAGATGATGAGTGGTTATCAGTAGATAGTTGGTGATATTATTAATATATTTAGTGATTGGTAGTTAGTCCGCTCGGTGTCCAGCGCTCACCGTTCATGTCGTCACATTTGGAGTTGCCCACGTTGAAACAGGAAGTCTTCATGTTGGAGGGCAACACGTTCCACCATTTATACTCGTAACCCAACACCGGCTCTGTACCTGCAGGGCACTCGATGCACACTGACACACACACACACACACACACACACACACACACACACACACACACACACACACACACACACACACACGTCGAGTTAACTTCCCTTGTTTAAACACTGATTGCGTGGCGGTCCCAGGGGACGCCAGGTGTGGGCAGGTGTACCGTAGGTGCCGTCCGAGTAGGCTCCAGGTGGGCAGGGCAGGCAGTCGTTGCTGTTGCTGTTGTAGTAGCCGGGGTTGCACGGAGGGCAGGGCTCGCTCTGCACCGTCGTGGGCAGCTCCGCGGCCCCCGTGGTGTTCTCCACGCAGATCTTTGGCTCCACCCAACGGTACAACACCTGCGTCTGTAACCGGAGGGCTCACAGACTTCATGTCGTAAAGATGGAGGCGGCGCATCAACCACAACGGGAGAGGGATGCGCTTCTCTTTTGTTCTTGGTCATCAGTCTGACTCGGCGCTTTTCAAGAGAGGTCAATCCACACAGGCTCAAGGTCGTGGACGAGCGCCGGCGGGGGGGTTGACTTTGGATCAGGTGACGTGAAAAACGTAAACTAAGCTGTTCATCATTTCCTTTCCTCATCACATTGTGAGACTCCTCCGCTTTCTGATGACATGCCCTCAGACAGCTGACACGATCCAGTTATAGTTTATAATCTAATGAAATGCATGCAGTAAAAACTCCTGTCTGCATAAGGAGGGCGCTAGGGTAATGCAAACAGAAAGTTTTATTATAAGGCCCTATGTCCAATTAATTAGACCAAAGATTTAATAACATACTTGTTTTAACACACACTTTATTACCTTCGCATTGAAAATGCGGAAGGTTATGTTTTGATCGGCGTGTATTTATTTATTTGTATGTGTGTTACTCGCATAACTCAAAAAGTATTAAACCGAATCGCATGAAATTTGGTGGGATGATTGGTTATTATCCGGAGACCATTTGTTTAAATTTTGGGATCGATCGGGTCAAAGGTCAAGGTCATGAAAAGGTCAAAATATTCTTGAATCGCATGAAATTTGGTGGGATGATTGGTTATTATCCGGGGACCATTTGATTAGATTTTGGGAATCGATCGGGTCAAGGTCATGGTCATGAAAAGGTCCAAATCTTCTTTTTACCATAGCGCGGTCAATTTCTATCCAATTGGCATAAAACTAATGCCAAAATGTTCATAATTCAATGCCCAATCTTGTGATATGCGAAGGTATGCGCTCTACCGAGTGCCCGTTCTAGTTGTAAATGTTATGTCTCTACTATTGCAGTGTTTATTGTTGCATTGACCTGCCTGCCTCCCGTTATGTGTGACGTACTTTGCAACGACGTTCATGTTGATCACGAGGGCTTTGGCGTTAACTCGTGTAAAAATAAGGTTTAAAGGGGTTTTAGTGTGATTTTTTTGTGGATAAATCCAGTTTTCAGTCGTGATTGTGTTTTATATTTAAAACACAATCATGGTCTTATATGGATGTTGTCTATATATTTTTAAATGGTGTAGTTTCCATTGCAATATTTTGCTTTGTTTGTGTATTTTAATCAAGAAAAACTACCAAATTGTCAATTTATCTTTGAATATTTGTCCAGATACTAAAACGTTCTTGTTTGTAAGTATGTGCGTCTCCTTTTGTATTGGAAATGTGAAAGCTGTGCGTCTGTGTGTGTCTGTGTGTGCGTGTGCGTGTGTGTGTGTGTAATGTAAAACGTGTGCGTGCTGCTGACCTTCCCTTCGCTGTCGCAGGCCGTGTGGATCTGGAAATAATCCTTCTCTGAGCACGGCGGCCTCACTTTACACTCCGCCCACCCCTCATCTGAGGAAGAGGAGGATGAAGATGATCCAGTTCACGGCGATGCAGAAACAACAACCAGTGAGCCGACTGGTGGATCCATTATATTAACCTTTGAGAATGCAACACTTTTAATGTTAACAAACCTCTTCCTTTTAGAACAAAGAACTATTATCGTTCACCAGTAAAGTAGCAGAAGGTTAATTTATTGATGATTGATATATTGTTATCATCTTGTCTGTGTTGGAAAAATATAAACGTTTTAAAGGCAATATTACTTTTATTCAATAAAGAAAAAAATTTGAGGGTTAGGGTTATTATTACCTTCGCATTGAAAATGCCGGAAGGTTATGTTTTGATCGCCGTGTATTTATTTATTTATTTATTTGTATGCGTGTTATTCGCAGAACTCAAAAAGTATTGAACCGAATCGCATGAAATTTGGTGGGATGATTGTTTATTATCCGGGGACCAGTTGATTAGATTTTGGGATCGATCGGGTCAAAGGTCAAGGTCAAAGGTCATGAACAGGTCAAATCTTCTTGAATCACATGGAATTTGGTGGGATGATTGGTTATTATCCGGGGACCATTTGATTAGATTTTGGGATCAATCGGGTCAAAGGTCAAGGTCAAGGTCATGGAAAGGTCAAAATCTTTTTTTACCATAGCACGATACATTTTTGTCCAATTGGCATGCAACTAATGCCAAAATGTTCATAATTCAATGCCCAATCTTGTGATATGCGAAGGTATGCGCTCTACCGAGTGCCCATTCTAGTTTACAATGAGTTAATTTTGTGTTAAGTTAAAATGTCATATCAAGTACATTTTCGCTCATCAAATTACTTCCCACAAACCAATAATAACCAAAGGAAAGAAGGAGAAAGGAAAGGAGGCAAGGGAGGAATGAAAGGTAGGAAGGAAGGAGGCAAGGAGGCAAGGAAGGAAAGGAGGTAAGAAAGGTAGGAAAGGAAGGAAGGGAGGCAAGGAGGGAAGGAAAGGAGGAAAGGAAGAAAGTGAAGGAAGGAAAGCAGGTAAGGAAGGTAAGAAGCCAGGCAAGGAAGGAAAGGAGGTAAGAAAGGAAGGAAGGAAAGTAGGCAAGGAATGTATGAAAGGAAGGAGGGAAATGGAGGAAGGAAAGCTAGGAAAGGAGGTAAGAAAGAAAGGAAGAAAAGGAGGCAATGAAAGGTAGGAAGTAGAGCTAGGCAAGGAGGCAAGGAAGGAAAGGAGGTAAGAAAGGAAGGAAAGGAGGGAAGGAAGGTAGGAAAGGAAGGAAGGGAGGCAAGGAGGGAAGGAAAGGAGGAAAGGAAGAAAGTGAAGGAAGGAAAGCAGGTAAAGAAGGTAAGAAGCCAGGCAAGGAAGGAAAGGAGATAAGAAGGGAAGGAAGGAAAGTAGGCAAGGAATGTAGGAAAGGAAGGAGGGAAATGGAGGAAGGAAATGTAGGAAAGGAGGTAAGAAAGAAAGGAAGAAAAGGAGGCAATGAAAGGTAGGAAGTAGAGCTAGGCAAGGAGGCAAGGAAGGAAAGGAGGTAAGAACATACGTGAGTAGTGGTGTTCGGGGCAGCTCGTACAGGCTGACGCCCCTTTTGTGGAGAGCGTGTTGCTGAGACACGGCTGACAGGACGAGGAGCCGGGGGCCGAGCTGAACCAGCCGGGCCGACACAGGAAACACTCCGATGTGTAGGCGACACCTGGACCAAGTGTTGACAAGGAGCAGCACACACACACACACACACACACACACACACACACACACACACACACACACACACACACACACACACACACACACACACACACACACACACACACACACACACACACACACACACACACACACACACACACACACAAAGTCATTTTTTTACTCTTTTGATTTGAAGGTTTTGTCTCATTTAATGTGCAATAATTCCAGAGAGCAATTTATATCTGACATGTTTTTTTTAAAATTGATCTCTGCTTCTCACACATCTGTCCTAAATGTGAAATAGCATCGTTAAGGCTTAATTAATTGTGTGTTTTTCAAAAGTTTTGCTCTACCCTCTATCTGGATGTTCTTGAGCAGCACGGGTTTCACCATCTTCCCTCCCACCAAGATGCCGGTGGTTCTCCAGTAGAGGATGTTCGTACCGGACTTCAGATGCACCTAAAAACAAAGACAACATGCACAGGGTGAACACACACACACACACACACACACACACACCATAATGCTTTACTCACACAACGCAGTCAGATACTCACTGTGTGCGTGTCCCATTCTCCATTGTTAGTGATTTTAATCCACCTCTGGTCGTCGGTCTGAGACATTTCCTGACACTGCTCGTTCTGGACCTGAACACACGTTGACACGTTTTTGCTTTTCGCCAAAAAAACTGCTTCTTCTCTCACTCTCTTTACAATAAACCTGCACTCGTTAATCAAACGGGGATATAAATAGATTTGGTGGACGCAAAAGAGAAGATATTTGAGCTAATGGTGTCTTTAACTTTTCATGTTTCCGCCATTTTTTGAAGCACTACAACTTAAAGACGCTAACAGTTTAAAATGTCCCCATCTAGGAATAGTGTGACATTTTGGGACACGTTGGTGTCTTGAGGGAAGTTAGATGAGAAGATTGATACCACTCTTATATGTGTCACGCTAATATGAAGCTACAGCTAGCCGACCATTAGCTTAGCTTAATTAGCACCAAGACGGGCAACTAGCTGGAGCAGCTAGCAGGCTAGCTTGTTGATACCGTGAGCAGTCTTTGTACAAGTGACGGAAAAAAGATTTTACATATTAGTTATTGAGCTTAAGAAGGTGATTATAATTTGATTGTGTTACTTTTGGACCGAGACAAGCTAGCTGTTTCTTTATGCTAAGGGAAGCTAACCATTAGCTTCATATTTAGCTTTAAGGAATGAAGAGGTGTTGAGCTTCATTTCCGTTGCTTATTTTTTTAACTTATTCTTTCTCTTAAGATAGAACAACTTCTAAAATAGTATTTACACAATCAATGCACCCTAAAACTCTTTATAAATTAAAACTCGCTTGACCTTTTTTAGGAAGCCGATATCAGCTTTGACATGAATGAATATCAGAGCAGATTATATTGTCGGAAGCATTTCAAGGCGCTTACATAGAACTCAAAGAAGATGTTGTTGTCGGGGTACTGGTAGGTAAAGGAGATGGAGCCCTTCTTCTCCAGGTGGACGGCGTAAACCAGAGACACTGTACACTCGTCGCGGTTGGACTCCAGGTACACGCCCTGTGGCGTCCACGACGAGCTGCATCACGGAGAAGAAGAAAAGAAACACTCAGCAAAAAAGACAAAAAACAAACAATTTGGCTGAACAACTCAACTGGGGATGGACATGCTCGTGAGTGTGTGCACCTGTTACACGCCTGAACGTCCTCTCCGCTTGGCCCGGGGTCTAAGTAGCTGGCCATGCTGCTGAAGCCTGCAGGGACGGCGTCCCATTGGTCGAAACGGAGGCCGCTGCCCAGGGAGTAGGAGCCGGCCGCGCACGGCGTGCACCGCTGCGTGCTCATCTCCAAAAACATCCCGGCCGGACAGGAGAAAGCTGAGAGGAAAGAGGGTCAAATTGACATGTGAAAAACACACACACACAGATATGAACACACACACACACACACACACACAGTACTTACAGCAGTCTGTTCCTCTGGTTGGAGATGGAAGATCTGAGCAGGAGCTCGGACTGAGAGGGATGGCGACCCTCCATCGAGACCCTGTGCTGTCACACTCTGTGTACTGGTAGTAGTAGTCGGTCTGCAGAACACACACACATACACACACACACGCACACACAGGATCAATGCTCCATCCCTCTGGATCAATTGGATGGATTGCAACTACTATTTAGTGTGCACATTAATGTCTTGTTTTCTTTTTCATAAACTAAATTTAGATTTTACCATCCAGAGGAACATCTCCCGTTCCTATGTAACGACCCCTTCCGAGGTCAATAAAGACAAATACGATAAAAATAGACAAACACTAAATAAACTGATTTAAAGGATCAAAGTAAAATCAGAAAAAAAATCATTGAAGAATAATTTCCAGCAAACCCAATTTTCTGTCTTGCATGCTGATGTCACATGTACACAAAAGATGGTTTGAAGGGCAAAAGTGGAGGCTGATCCCGATCACCACGGCAACCAACCCACTTGAACACTAATGGCCTCAGCAGCCGCCCGCACGGTCGCTTCTTCCCAAGGACCGCCGGATGTGACATTATGAACTGAATGAGAATTAATTGAGAGGAACATTTTGTCCAATGCATCTTAATGAGCTGCTTTCAAATCGCCATAGAAACGAGAGCTAAAGAGTTTGGTTTTTATTATTGGTTTAATGTAGTAAACGTATATTTACATTACAGGTTATAAACCTACTGTAAAACATATTATTATTTGCTCTCAAATTGCCTTTGAATCATTTTATTTTATATTCTGTGTCAGATTATCAACGTTCATTTATTTTTAGAACTTTGTTTTAGAAAAAAAGTTTTAGAATAAAATATTTAATACAACATTTTGGTCAAAAAAAATCTAGATCAAAGGTAGGTAGATGGACCTTAAATAATAATAATAATAATAATGGATAAAATGTATATAGCGCTTTTCACCACATAATTAATACATCCTAGAAGCTATACAATACAAACAATAGATAAAAACAATAAGGTAGAAGGTAGCTCCAACAGGTGTGGTACCACCCCCACCTCCCACACACACACACATACAAACTGTGGTCCACGTGAGAGGATGAGTGCTTCTCTAACGTGTATAACCGGCTGCCAGTAAACAAACAAGAGGGCCGGTGCAGGTGCTAATGGGGGAGGGGGGGGGGGACTAATATAAAGCACATGGGCTGATATGTTTCGCTGGGTGACTCATGCTGGTTGTCATGGAGACTGATGGGAAGAAGCAGTAGCGGGGACACGGGATAAAACTCAACGCCATGAAGAGCTCCCGACTCGGATTAAAGCACCGCAGGTTTTGTGGTTTTATGCGGACGACAGAAAAGATGGACGCTCATCTTTTTGAATTTGCTCAAATTTAGTTGGATGACGAATGCATCCAGATAATCTATAAAACAAAAAAAACACCTGTAAATTAGACCATTAATGTACACACAGAGAGACATATTTGACCAAATTCAACTGAACATAGTGTAAATATAACTGTTTACTGTTCATACTGCGCATAAAGCATAATATTGCTTTGTTTATTTCTTTCACGCCACTAGTGTATTGGTCATTCTGTACAATTTAATATACCTTTATATGTCTGTCTGCACTTTTGCAATCTGTATTTTGTTGTAACGGTACTAACTGGGAATTTAGTTACGCACTAAATTTAATAATACAATACCAATACAATTTTATAATTGATTTCATAAACGTGCTCAGTGGGGGTTTCACAAGCTACCCACCAATTAAAATAAAAAATAATTCAAATTATCTTCAGCTTTCCCAGCTCTAATATTAAAGTGATGAACACAGTAATGCAGCAATAATTATATCCAGTAATATACTACATATTCTGCATAATGCGTAGCGAAATTCACCTAAAGCCAAGAAACCAACACATATAATCTTGTTTGTGAAATTCATACAAAACTCAACTGTAAAAACTTCATGTGCACCAGCTTTATGCTAAATTAAGCTAACAAGCTACTGGCTGTAGCTTATTATTGAATGGAGAGTTTTTACATACATTATGTTAAGATATGGATGTTGATTGAAAGAATGTGAATATTCTAGTTGTTTTTTACATTATTGTGTGAAGATGTTAATGTTTATTGAAATTATGTGAATATTTTAATAATTGTTTACATTAATTGTATTAAGATGTGAATGTTTATTGAAATAATGTCAATATTTTAATAATTTCTTCCCTAAATTGTGTCAAGATGTGGATGTTTATTAAAATAATGTGAATATTTTGATTATTTTTTACCTAAATTGCGTCAAGATGTGGATGTTTATATATAAATTTTAAATGCGACGTCCTCATTTCGCCTCCGGGCTCCATGACAAAGAGCAGCTCCGCTCCGGTTCTCTTTCCCCCTTCGGCGGGAGCTCCTGGCCGGCAGGAGGCTGCCCATCTTTGGGCTGCAGCAGCGTCCTCTGGGTGTACCGAGGAGCGTGTTTACCCACATGAAGCGCATCTTTAAGCCGATCAGCTGCGTTCAGGGCACCGTGTGCTCTGCAGCCACATCACGCTCGAGTCCACAAATAAAGATGGAAAAAACGACTTGTAGTGGGCTAATTGTAATTGTGCATTAGAGGGTTTTATTTAATGTGGTTGTTAAACTCACGCATGCATGGCCATTTTTTCTTGATTTTGATCACTGCATTAAAATATGGGAGCAACAATAGGATTTAAGAGATGATAATAATGATTAAATAAGTAGCATCTCTATTGGGAGATAATAGCAATAACGGTGCAAAGCACTCACCTCATTGGACGGCCGCAGGTCGGCGGACACACATGACGTGAGAGCGGCGATGATGAGCGCGAGGCACCGGGGGGACCGGAGGGACCGGGGGGAACGGGGGCACCGGGAGGCCCACGCCTGCTCCCGCATCCTCAGCTCGGATCACAAACCGCCGGCTGTCCGCTGACTGGAGCCACACACATGAACCGGGCCGAGCGGGGAGCGCTGGAGTGTCGGTGTCATCGACGCGCCTCTCTCACTCACCATCAAGACAGACAGTGTGGAAAACCACAACAAATAGCACTTCCGGTTTGACTTTCAAAGTAGACTCATGTGTCAGTGGTTATTAGAATAAAAAGTGAGAATATAGATTTGAAAAACGTAAATATGTGGGACAGTACAGGCTAATGTAGTACTCTTACTCGTTTTTGTATTATTCTTATGACCTAATATTATAATTTATGGTGTTTTCTCCTTTGCGTTAATGTATTTTTGCTCTTCTGGAGCCTTTTCATTGTTTAAAAAAGGTGCTTGAGTTGTATAAAAAGTACACTACTTTTAATTTATGATCCAGATATAATTTTATCAGTAGGCTTTTATAACATTTTAAATTATTAAACTACTGAAAGGATTAGCTGATTTATCAATTTGTAATTTTTTAGCGATTAAATTGATCAGTTCGAGGACAAATAAAAAAGCATGTGCTAATCCAGGTTTCATAAAGTTATGAACACTTGTTCTTTTTATTTAAAATAAACAAGAGTCATCCTTAATCAACAGAGCTGACTTTTGTTAAATTCTATAATTGTAATCTTTATTTATTTATTTTATTTGTAAGACACCGTATACAGAGCATACAAATATTACTATTTGATGTATTGTTATATACATCTTTTTCTGCACATGTCTACAGGCTAAGAATTGTTAACATATTTTTAAACACAAACAGCAATGTGACGTTACTAAAGCAACACAAATATATATAAACTATATGCTGTTATTCATAAAAAATTGTTCACAGCTCCTTTAATTTTCATTACATATCTAAAACATTGACACGAGTGAAGCTGTGATTAGAATATTACGTCATCCTTTAATATTAACATCAAGTTGTATGCTTTTATTTTGAAGGCTTCGCCGTCGGTGTCAGCCTGGTGAATTGTTGGTCTCTTCACTTCTCTCAGATAAACCCTCAGACTGTGACGTCAGCATGTGACAACACACGTTATCTTGATTGACATCTTGAAGTGGACAACGTCCTGCTGGCTGTTGATCTTATTATAACTCTGACAAACGACAAAGAGCTGGAGATCAACATAACGTTGGGCAAACAATGCAGTTTTATTAATCCACAGCAATAGTATCTCATGTAAAGGCTCTAAACTCACTTCATTTGAGAATTAAATTAATCTAACTGGTTGAGTTTTCTTTTATCTTTGATCTTTATTAAACTGTTACATTTTTCTAAATAAAATATTTACAAGAGGAACGTGTTTGTGCCATGCCACTCAGGACATCGGTTCTCAATCTGAAGGTTTTACT